>NC_134576.1:111692510-111985010 GCF_050947875.1 Dermacentor variabilis
CCGGAGGTTGTGCGACGCCGAGCCGACCCGCGGCGCAGGCGAAGCAGGCTTCAAGTACTCAGCAAAGGGAAGCGAAAAGGACACACATTCTTTGGAATCAAGGATACAGCGTACAGAAAAGCGTTCGTTTCAATAAAGAACAAGAGCAAAACAAGTGTCTGAACCACATATTTGGTGACTAGCCCGCGAGAAATTCATAAGGGCGTTTTACGCCGCTTCTCGATGCATGCATCCGTGGCCTAATGGTTTCACTATCGGGCCTCTGCTCTTGAGGTCTTGTGTTCGAATCCTGCCGTCGGACAGGCTTCTGTCGTCCTTAGGGTCGAACTCGCATGCCTCAGCGACCCTAATCAACCAATCACGCGGCACAGATCATGTTGGAATTTCGCCTTCGCCCAGAATGTAACGAAAACTGTCGCTGAACCCATATGGTCTACCGCAGCAACCAAAAAGCCATTATCACTACCATTACTCTAAAGTAATAGAACATTTCATACGTCCATCAGCAGTTACTAGTAGTGGCTTTGCAACAGCTTCGCTGGATATCCAGTAATTAATAATTAAAGTAATTTTTTTTTGCTGTTGACACTGTCTTTAGGAAACCGATACTTAGGTGTGAAGAGTTGACTCAGTATTTGTGAGCCACGTGTTTGAGTCCGCTGAACAGTGAACTATTTTTACAGAAAGAAATACTCATCTTGTGGCTCATTTTCCAGTACCACAATAATCGTTATCAGTTATGTGCGCGGAGCCCTTCTGGGACTCTGTGCACACGTCTCTCCTCGCCTGTCAGTAACTCTACATTGCGCGTAGACGCGATGAAGTTAATGACTAGAAAGTAGCAGGCTCTCGGAGCTAAAGAACGAGGTGCATTCACCATTGAGGCTAAATGATAATTTAAAGTATGCGATCAGTTACAATCTATGGGAGCAAATGGGAGTAAATGGGAGCACTGACTCTATATTTGAAATGCATTTATTTTATTCCTTGATCCTTTAATGGTCTGCTTCGTATTACAAATCACTTGATTCCCGTCATTTATTCACATTTGACTCTATTCTTAATTAGTCATTTAATTAACTGAATTTTTTGAAGAGATGTGACGCGACGTTGCTGCCTTAAGGACACAAAATTAACGCCACTTGCGTGGCAAAGCCGCATTCGAAAAAAACTTTTGTCTCCCGCTCGAAATCTTCGCCAGCCTGCCCTTAAACTTTGATCTGGTACATATTTCTCCTTGCAGTACAGCTGCACTTCCCGCCAACATCAAAAAGTGCATTAGGTAATTTAACATAAGAATAAATACGCGGGGTGGAAAAGATAACTCAGTGCGAGTAATTTCACGTTTTCCAATTACCTCAGCCTACTTCTTACATCTGCACTGCTTGTTTTTTTTTTGTTTTTCTGTGACATTGGCAGATGTTTCTCGGAATTCCGCTCGGAATGCGAGATTGAATGTCCCGTTAGCTCGCTGGGCCGATGCGAGCAGAATAATTTATTTCGAAAGGGTAACAATCCGAGCGTCAATGGAATTCTATAGTGCGTGCGGTTTCGCCATTCCATTTCCATTCTGAAAGCTCATTCCACTCTTCCGTCGATCGCGAGCTGAATACCTTTTAATTAAAGCTTGCTCGCACGCTTCCGTTTCGAGGTGTTTACGATGCCGCGTATGAACGCAGCTACGCGTCTAAACTTCACAGCACAGCTGTTCGTCGAACGACTGCTTAATGCCTTCGAATTTGCAAGATGACTGTTCGGGAAGATGCCTGTTCAGAGAAGAAAATAAAAGAAAAAGAACTTTAGTGCGACGTTACTTACATTTTAGATTTTATGAAGGCACAAGGCTGCTCGAAAAAGAAAAAAAAATTAAGAAAACGAGAACCTTGATAAGGCGTTGCTCGCGTTTTTTATTTTTTCGAAGGCAGAACTGAGTTGGAGTGTGTTGTGCTAGCACTATAAGGGACTGCATAGAGTTGGATTGTGACTCGCAAGTTTTCGGTATTGCGAAGAACGAAAAAAAGGTGTGTATTGATAAATGTTTATTCAGAAAAGGCAGGCAGGTGAACTCGAAGTACTTTCCTCTAGCCAACAACTCTTCGCTGGTGAAAACGTAAGCAGCAGAAGATGGGAGACGGTGACGACATTGTGAAGAGGCAAAGTACACCACGGGCAGGTCTAGTCATAGCTTGTTGTACAGACCCGTACTTAAAAACAGTATTCCTACGAGGCTTGCACCGTCTTTTAACTAGATGTACAGTGACGTCAAAGGTCCTACCTAACTCCTTCTGACAATGGTCGGCTGCCGAGACGGGCAACCTCTCTCAGTGTTCGATGTACTGAGAGCAGTGAGTGCCTAGTGCTTTAGAACTTCGTACACGTGGCGCAAGTGCTTTAGAACTTAGTACACGTGGCACAAGTGCTTTAGAACTTCGTACATGTGGCACAAGTGCTTTAGAACTTCGCACATGTGGCACAAGTGCTTTAGAACTTCGTACACGTGGCACAAGGGCTTTAGAACTTCGCACATGTGGCACAAGTGCTTTAGAACTTCGTACATGTGGCACAGCTCAGGGTCCGAAGACTCGGTCTGTCGCATTTGGTGCATGTAACGATGTGCAGACGCCACTAACGACCTAATTTTACGCAGAAGACCTGCAATGCTGCGCAAAATTTTTGGTGGAATGTTAAACGCCATCTTAGCGTAAGTCTTTGGGCACGACTGGGGTGATTTTCAGGTTGGTTTCAGTGATTTTCTGTCGCTTTTATTATGAGACATTTAAAAAGGTAGTTGGCGCCAGCTCTTGAAGAGGAAATTGTACAGAGTGGTTCTGGATCATCCATGGTTTGCTTCGAAGGAGAAGAAGAAGAAACAAAAGCAGCAAACCTTCGTTGACTGCTGATTGAGGTGAATGAGTGCTTAATGTCCTCTATCTTCAACAACTAACTAATTTCTGAAACCACTCTCCGAAACCGGGTAATTAATGTGCGACTTTGGCTTAAAGCGTCAAGATCACTGTGGCAACACGGCAATGACACCGCAATGGTGCGGGCGCAAGACACTTAAAAGTTAGCGGATCGAAAATCGAATCGCGGGTATACGGGCAAACCAAATTTTTTTTCCATGACTAATGCTTCTGTCAAGCAATCATGACGATTATGATAAAGAAAACGATATAGAATACTAGGATGGTACGTGCAGATTTGGCGAATACCTTAAACAAGAGCCACTATTACTTGGAGCCCAAATAAAAAATTGGTTGAAGGCTTAGCTTGGTTAAGCCTGGAAGATTGCGAAAGCAATACCTTTGGCTGCGCCTTGGTTCGGCTGATGGTGTGGACATGGTTGCCTTTTGTTAAACTTATGGGTATACATCATCCGACATAGCGCAAGGCAGCGTGCCGACCACTGCGAGGAGCCGAGCTGTAGCCGCATTTATCCTCCTAGCGTGACGTCACACCAGCGAGCGCCCTCTCTCGGTAGCGCCGCAGCAGCGGCGCGCAAGGCTTCGCCTCCACCATCGATGCCGCGAGCTGGGGCCCCATCTCTCGGTCTGGCGTGACGTCACATGGTCATGTGACGCGCAGCTGTGTAAGGAGGCCCCACAACCACCGATGGGCCGAAAGTGCGAGCAGTATTGCTTTCGCAATAAAAAAAAGGCACTCAGGAAAGTTCGAAGAAGTCATCTGCAGCACTCGAACAATTAAATGCCTCAGGAGCCAACACTTACACAAAGGGACTTGTGCCTGGAAGAACACAAGTCCGCTTCTCTCAAAATCTTGCCTCCAAAAGTGGCATTTGTTTGATCACTGCTTATCACTATAATCCACATTTTATCTCTGCCATAGTGTACAGAGTAGGTAATTCTGGGAGAGAATCCGTAATTAGTAGTCGGTCATCTATTACAGCCGAGAATTGTGGTGTAGGTCAGCGCACCATTTTTTTTACACATCGATGTCTGCTTGATGCATCATATCAATCACTTGTTTGTGATGGTAGAATAAACATTCCGGGTATAAAACATTCATAACGAGTTAGTTGTTTCATTTAAGAGGAAAGCATGTTGTAGGTAAGCAGAAAGAAGGACGTGTGATGGACACCGGAGGCCGTGCAGAAACCTGCTAATGGAAAATTAACTGTGTTTAGATTGTAGTTCCAGTACTGTTTCGCTAGCGGTGTCGGGTTAGTCCTGTATAGTGATTAATCAAGCGGCAGAACCGCCCGTTGTCTACGATAAAGTTTCTGTAGCCGATGCGTAGACTCCTTTAAGATGACCAAACAATACTATGAACTGCAGGCCAAAACTCCATTAGGCCAGCTTTATTGCAGTAGTATAATTTTATTCGTGCACTTAATCCTACGCCCCGGAATAATCAAATTACACAGCTAATCCCAAGCGGCCCCTGAACTAATTTAAAAGTGATTACGAAAATGCTCAGCGCAAGAAAGAGGCTTCATTGGAAGCTCTTCACATCAAACAAAACGCGCTTTCTTATTATTACGGCGATACGCCATTTTGGTAATCTATTCGTAGAAAGTTCGTTATTCCCCGGTGAAACCCGAGTTTCTCTTGTCTACGTTCTCTGTTATGAAGTGTACTGCGCAAAAATTTCCGGCTTTAAAGAAATCCTTCTTTCGAAAGACGAGATTGTCAACCCCGTTGTCTCTGGCGTCCGTGCACTTACCTCGGAGGCCACAGTAAGCGATACTGTTGTAAGCGAAGACGACACTGTGCGCATGCGCATTGCAACAGAAACGACGTTGTCCTTGAGACGTTCTCGAGATGTGCATAAGTTCACTGAACCATCCGGCAAGTTACGCTGCTAGGTTTGTTCATTGCATAGCTATTTTCTAGGTACACGAAAGCGAAAGCCTGAACCAGTTTACACGGACAACGCATCTTAGAGTAACTCTGCTTTCGTTGATTTTGATGGGACAGTTTGATTATGACAGGAGAAAATGTTGCTCGAAAATTTCATTAATTAATTTCACTCCTAAACGCCAGGGTCGATACGTCAGTACGACGTCACGGATTGCAAATTATTATTTGTTTCTCATTTCGGCCGTTGTCATTAAATAGAATTTCTTGAAAATT
Source organism: Dermacentor variabilis (assembly GCF_050947875.1). Taxonomy (NCBI): domain Eukaryota; kingdom Metazoa; phylum Arthropoda; class Arachnida; order Ixodida; family Ixodidae; genus Dermacentor; species Dermacentor variabilis. The sequence goes on from NC_134576.1 coordinate 111,697,604, forward strand.
TCCGTGCTCACTCTTTGTGCGCTTTTAGAATACAACGTAGTCCATGTTTACCGATAAAAGCTTCAGCCATAGCAAACGGCATAAAAATCTGTGACACAAATATGTGACGTCACGGCGGACTGGTGCGGGAATTGCACGGTGGCGTCTCCACCCGTGTGCTATCGCGTCTCTTGTGGCGTACCGAGCATCTTCGATCTGTAAGAACCTTTCTTTTTTTGCATTGCGGAATGCTAATACAGGGCGACCATTTCTAAGATTTATGGAATTTTTTTAAATAGCCTGTTGCAGATAACATAGTTCTAGTCCTTGAGCTGGATTATTCAGAGAAGCGGATATTACCCTCACGAGAAATCGAAACACATATTCTACGAATGATCAAAAATCCACCAATTATCTTTTACCTTTTATTTATTTATTTATTTCAACCTACTGCAGCCCCGAAGGGCTACCGAAGAAGTGAGGAAATACAATACGTGGACAAGCATAAAAAGAGCACTGAATATCAATGATATTTGATATAGAGTAGAAATTCATCGAGTGGTAGAGATCTTGCCTATACCCGCCGTGGTTGCTAAATGGCTATGGTGTTGGGCTGCTGAGCACGAGGTCGCGGGATCGAATCCATCGGCCACTGCGGCCGCATTTTGATGGGGGCGAAATGCGAAAACACCCGTGTACTGAGATTTAGGTGCACGTTATAGAACCCCTGGTGGTGGTGGTCCAAATTTCCGGAGTCCTCCACTACGGCGTACCTCATAATCAGAAAGTGCTTTTGGCACGTAAAACCCAATAATTTAATTTTTTTAAAGTCTTGCGTTACCAGACACAGCATTCCACGATTCTGTAGAATGGACAAAAGACTGTAATTAAACGCATCAGCATGATGGTGAGAAGTGGACGTATTCAACTCAGCGTGATATCTGGTGGTTGTGGGCAGCGCGTTCGATGTATTTGCTAAGTGGAGAGAATCATGTGGGGAAGTTAATTATAGTATAAAAAAAAACTTCAAAGATTCCATGCGACGACAAGAAGAGAGTCTGGCAAGTTGCCAGACTAAGAAAATGGGAACAAGGTGAAAAATACCTGTCAGAGCGACGATATATCAAGCATACAGTTTACTCCTTGGCAGATTCAATTTTGTTGTTGTCAGTTATTTTGTGCTGGAATTAATTACTTTACGACGCATATTGCAACATGCAAATTGTATCCGATGAGTTTGCAAGGCGTATCATGCTGCAATAAATTTCCAGAATTACGACAGTTTGATGCAGTAGCTCTTTCTTGCATTGAAGCACAAAAGTAACTGGAACGCCCTTGTATTTCGTTCCGCACTTTGAGAGTTATCTCGAAACTCGTTTCATCCTGGAAATTCATCTCAAGAGGATACGTATCGCAACTCACCGGCTACAATTCGTAAGTTCCGATACATGCCGTCAAGTAAATAATTAGGAAGATATTCAGTTCATCTCTGTTAATTCGTTGAACATTTGTTTCCATTTTTCGCGCTTGTAATGCCCGCCTCTTCGAATAATCCAGCTGAAGGACAAGAATGATGTTTTCTGCCACAGGTGATATTGAAAAATTCAAGAGAACCTAAAATGATTACCGTGTATAACACAAACAGTTTGAATAATTTCTTTTCTCTTTAATAACCTTTTAAGTACACCATATCAAAAATTCTGTTGCCCTTTCGTTACCGGATGTTCTGTTTCTGCTTGTTTCTTGTAGTTGTCGTTTTCACGCTTACTTTTCATAGGTATCAGTGTGGCGAATTCCTCCCGTGGAAATCAACAATTTCTTGGTATTTTTGAAGCTTAGAGTTACTCGAAAAGCTACTCGAAAGAAGTGGCAGCCGCAAAGGCGTCACCATGTTGCTACTCACCCATTTTGGTAACGCTAGAAATATTCGGAATATGATGCAAAAAAAAATCACTTAAAAAGTAGCACATACGATTTGGCATATCTGTAAAGTTCATTCCTTATTTTTTTTAGGAAGATCCCGCGGCTATTTAGAAAATTTCGATGTAAAACTTGCGGTGCATGAAAAGGTGCACTTGAATGTGCCTGAACTAGATGGCGCCACTATACCAATGGAGGATCGGGATGACGTTGATTGCGCGTCTCGTCTGATTCGCATCTCCTCGTCTGCGCATGCGCGCCCACACGGCGTAGCAACATGGCGGCGCCCTTGGCGCGACCGATTCCAATGCATGGACACTAAGGGGAGCCTTGCCTCTAGAATTGGTTATAGTAACTGTGTACTTTGAAGGGAGCAGCATGAAGGGCAGGACAGCCGTATGCAAAGCACAAACGCAGACGTTGTGTTTTTCGCATGCCTGTGCCCCCCCCCCCTTTTTTTTGCGCTGTACTTCTCGAAGATGCTGCCGCACCGGTTAACTCGGATCGAGATCTTAGTCTGTGTTTTGAGGCAGCAATAGAAACAACAATGGCTCACTTCGCAATGCGAGCCTGCTTAAGCGGCAGTAAATGAGTCCACAGCAGTAGAAGTATAACTCATCTCTGTTCCGTTCTCTTTGTTTTCTTTTTTTTCAGCACCGCTGATAAGAGTGGTGCATACTGCGCGTGTCAGAGCAAAAAGAATGTTTAGTTGCAAGTCGGCACTCGGTGTTGGTTATTCTCCTGGTGTTGTTAAGCTTTATTGCGCTGTTTTCGGCAGATCTCGCTGGCTGTAGCGAAATTTTTTTTTTTCCAGTCGGCGACGTCTGCAACGGCGGTCAGAAACCATACAGCCAACTCCGTTCGCTGCAATGCGTCGTGGGTGGCTGTAATGATGAGGAGGCTGAGGAAAGCGAGGTAAAGGGCATCGATAATTCGCAGCAACTGGCGACACCGAAGAGTCGGGTGTTGGGGGAGGCTGGGGAAGGGGGTGTCGAATACGAAGCGGGTCATTAATCTGCTCGGACCGCTCAAAACTGCCGAGTGGCCTAATTGGCTCCGGCTTCGCATAGACACGCGTACGAGACAAGTCGGCGTCCCCATTAGCGTTCAAAAGCCATCGGCGAAATATGGCGGCACGTCGATGTCGGCGAGACCCCACTCGTGCAGCGTCTCACCCTCTCCTTCGCTCTCTGTCTCTCCTCGTTCTATTTTTTTCTCGCTCCATTTCCGGATTCATTCTCCCTCTCCCTCCCTCTCTCTCTCTCTCTCTCTCTCTCTCTCTCTCTCTCTCTCTCTCATTTCACTGGCCCTTCGGTGTCTAGCCTTCAGGCACTGCAGTGTTCGACTTTATAAGCTAAACCTTCCACACTTCCGCCCTCCTTTCTCCATCCAAGATATTTGTATTAGGGTAAAAATTTAACATTTCGTTTCCTTCGCAAGTGAAATCCTTACATCCAAACCAGACATGCTCAACACACAGAACATGTATATAGACCGAGCATATATAACAAGCACTTCTTTCTTGTTAGGTCTGTGCAGTGGACTGCTGTAAACGCGACGACATATGATAGTATGCCGGCGCATACACTTCCGGGGTCAGTGTCCTCTTTCAGGCTGCGTGGTTGTAGCCCCTGCTTCCTGTCGAGTGTACTAGAAATCACTAAGTTAACAAATAAAATTAAAATTAAAGATATCTAGATTTTGGAGCGGTTTTCGTGTACTTCCGTGCAGCGCCTATAGACGTGCCTTCATTCATCACGTCTCTTGATTCAGCATCATCTTTTTATGCAAGAAAGCAGTGACGGCCATTATAGATACTGACAATTCCGGCACTCACATGCGTGTTCCCGTTTTGAATCCGCGGAAGGATTTTTGGTGAATTGTAAAGGGAACTGCATCTGTTATTGATTGCTTCTTGAATGAGATATTTGGCTCTGTTCGCATCTCGCATATTTCGCATCTCGAATTTGCTGTTCATTGACTGTCTCAACAAGTTTTGCCTTACAGGTCGTCTGCAAGCTGTTTGTCGAACTTCTAGAAGTCTACTTTTAAAACTATCCTGAGGCTTCGTAAATAGTGCTGAAATTTATTCTGGAAGGCACGCCCTATTCTTACTACTCCGCTGATTGAAGACTTGCGGCAAAGTTGCTTAAGTACGTCAGTCAAAATAGAATATTGGGGGCAAAAGAAAAAAATGTCTCGAAAGTGCCATATCTCGCTTCCTCGAAACGACTTTAGAAAAAAAAAGAATTTTGCCGCCTTAGGCTGTAATTTTTAGCGTTGCTATAATGCAATGTTCTCGGTTGTTATGAAGCGATATCGCACTGGAAATGATACTGTGCTTTAGATATTGGGCTAGATGATGTTACGCGTGCTAGATAGAGCTCACATCTCGTCGTTATACTGGTGGGTTCTAGTTTTAGGGCTTCCTCTCACAGGAAGGCTTTAATTGGGATTTTTCGCTCGACGGCGCCGAACTACCTAAATCGACGCTAAATCGACACTCTGTTTTCAACAAGAACATCCACTAACCGCGATACCGTCACGCTGGCTGCCATGTGCTGTCAATAAAACTGCCGCATTGAAACGTGTGTCGGGTAGCCATGGGCTCTGCTGCTATATCTTCACGGTGTATAAGAACGCGCTCTAAGATCACCATTTGCTGCCTGTTCCAAGCTTCTGATATGCCCTCGTGATTCTCCGCTGATCATCTCGCGACCCCCCCCCTCCGGGTTTCGACCCGGAGCTTAGAAACGGGTGCCTTTCGGCGTTGCGTAGTATGTACATGCCACGTAGCGCCAAGCACTCAAGTTAAAGTTTTGATTCACTCACCGATGTCCTTATGAACTTACTCTCAGCAACGGCAGCACTGAAGAGCATCGTCGCACACTACCATCTCGTCGCACTGCCTGCATCTTCTCTGTTACCCCAAGAAAATTTTCTCAGTGATTCTGTGACAGAGGTTTCGAGGCTCACACTACGCACCTCCATGCAGTTTTCTTTTACAACGAAGCTGTTCAGGGCAACTTCCCCCAGGATCGTGTCCGTGTGCCTACACAAAAATACCATAATCACGATTGGCTCCAGCGTCGTCGCCCTCTGTTCGGGGCAACTTCCCCCAGGATCGTGTCCGTGTGTCTACACAAAAATGCCATAATCACGATTGGCTCCAGCGCCGTCGCCCTCTTCCAAAGCTGACTCGTTGGCGTCACTGAGTGCGGTGCTACCGCGCGGACGTGCTCGTGCCACTGCTGCCGCAGTTCGTCGTCGTCATTAATTAACTAATTAAGAAACACTAGGACGTAACCAACCCCACAGTGAAATACAGCGTAGCTGTTAGGGGGCTAGTTAGGCCAGTATCGTGTCCGTGTGTAGACACAAAACTTCCCACACGTGGGCCGATCCCGAAGATAGTGGAATGCTGGGCCGACCCGCGGCGAAGGTGAAGTAGGGGTTAAGCGCTCCCCATACGTGGGCCTAATCCAAAGATGTGCAATGCCGGGCCGTCCTGCGGCGGAGGTGCAGTTCGCCATTTAGGGGCCCACCGAAACAGCTTCGCTGGTCAGGCGCGTATATAAGCTCTACGCATGGGGCGCGTTCCTTATATCTGAACACATCAAGAATAAGTGCCTACAGTGTATTTTGCGACAAAATACTTTTTTCTTGGCTAACTTCACTGTCAAAAATACAGGAGCGCAAGAGCACCGAGTTTTATTTATTAATTGGTGTTTTGTCCGGTTCTCCTTATTCTTAGCCCGAAATTGCTTTTTTTTTTTACTGTTATGCCAATGCAGCGAGGCACAAAATTGGCCGCAGGTAAGAGGTGCCGACGGGCTGAGGAAATTTATTGGCTCAATTTGGAGAGCCTTTTACCGAGAAAGAGACACTCCAACCCCGTGGCTGTGATAGATACCTCGCGGTTGGCAGTAGTCGAATGACAATTGCTTCTTATTTATTCTTGCGTCATGAAACATTCTGCATAAAATATCTGCGATCGTGACAACTCTGGAAGTTATCGCAGTCGTCGTGTGCAATTCAATTAAACGAGCTTGCGTTACTACAAATGCCTAAATAATTCGTGACGCAGAAATGAGTGAAGTATCGAGCGTGTGTTACGCGAGAAAAAAAGAAATAAAACTTTATAGAACCGAATACAGTGAAAAAAAAAACAAAAGGTAAAGTATACAGCAGAAGCGCAAATGGAAAACTTGAATTTAGCAATACTATGACTTTGTATTGCGAAAGGCGCCGTCTATTTCGGAGTCTATAGCTTCCCCTACGGAATGTTATGGTGGCGGAATTGAAGAAATAGCAGGAAATTTCGAGAGCGTCACAACGAGCAGGAGAGACCGAGTCGACGTTCGAACAACGTGCGAGCTAAGATTAGGAATCAATTGACGAAGAAACGTCGCAAGCGCGCCTACGCGCGGAAAGCCTTTCTTTCGACGCGCCCACATTCGCGTCCTCAAAATGAGATTTCTCGCAGGGCGCTGAAACTTCGATCGAAAGGATTCATTTCTACTTCTCTCGCGAAACTCGTGTGACAACGAGAGTAATACTGCATAGCTGGTCTTGTGTTTCCCATTTTCCCACGGCTTTTCCTAAAAGTTTCATTTCATCAAAGAAAGCGGCGGGGGCGGGGGGGGGGGGGGAGGGGAGCTTTCAGTCGCCACGGAGAATTTAACGAAAGCATAAAATAATATGTACGGTACAAAGTTATTCACCCCGACAGGGAGCTGTGTCCTGCCGGCCAGAAGGCTCTGAAGAAAAAAAAAACGTGTTTGAGAGATGTGAAGTTGTCTGAACATGCGTGTTTTATTAAGGAAACGAAGATATTAGACAGTTCTGCCCCTATATATATATATATATATATATATTGTTCCAGTCGCTCGAACTGTTGTGCCAACTCTGCAAGAGACCTTACCGCCTAAATCTGTGCCGACAGGCTCTTACTCAATTATTTGCCGCACCACTATTGTACAGACATGCCCACTTGCCAGTACTTGTCTGTTTTGTTATTCTACTACCTCGTCAGTATAAGTAGATAATTTACGGAGTATTAATGAATGCTTTCCTCAGACAACGACTTGCGCGGCGCACCGAGCAAGTCATCGGAGAGGGGGCCGACTATATACTTCCGCCTGAAACACACATCTTTCACAAATGCGCTTTGATTCGTCTGGAAGTTTGCTGGACATGCAAATGAAAAGGCACGTGCTCAGCGTATTCTATTGCTCTATTGTGACACGTGCAGCGTCCGTCAGGTTTCGCTTTCATACGATTAAGAGCAACGATTAAAGAAGGCGAGATGTGGGAGCTATCGTGTTGAACATAACAAAGGAGGGGGGGGGGAATCTCAAGGTCAACAAAGACTTCACATCACGCACCACGAATTTCCACGGGCAATCCTCTGCGATAAGGATGGCGGTAAAACCGACTAATGAAGAAAACATAACAGTGTAGGAACTAAAGAGATACAGATTTTTCTCGCGCCTGCTGACACTGCGTCACAATGTCGCCACAGCTTCTTTATGATGTATAGGTCTTATTCTTTGAAATGCCTCTGCTTAACACATATGCACAAGAGAAGGACCCTCTCTCCCAACAATACGTTAATCATGGGTCTCTATCACAGCCTGAAAGTTGCGGCGTTGCTTCTGCCATTTTCTTCGTGTGGTTCCCCAGGGAACCTAATTAATAGCTTCAGCTGCAAACCGCTCATTCTGGCTTTGCTGCGTTGCACTCCTCCCTATGGCCTTCGGTGTTTGCAGGGACGATAAAAAAAAAGGAAAAAGAAACCTACAGATACAGTCCACAAAATACACATTGTTGCAGGTTTACGGATAATTAGCTTAGCACGTTTGTATGCTGGCGAATGTAGCATAATAATTATGGTACGAGCGGCAATAATTAATTACCAGAATTGCGAGGAATTTAAGCGACCGTAGCCATCGAACCATGCTTCACTGGAGGCGTCACTGGAAGTAATATTTGAGGCATCTCCACGGGCGAGTAGAAGTGTGGGGACAAATTCTACAGAGCAGTTAATCAACGAAGTTGAAGTGAACCTAGATAGGATGGTTAGACTCAGCAGCTGAGGGCGAATTAGGCTCTCAAAGTTTCAGAACTTATGTAAACAAACACGTACGTTAGTTATCTGTTTGAAGACGCTAGCTGACACGGCTTGACACTGTCCTTGATGTGTGCTTTGTGGGAAACTCGATGACTCTGTTAATTTCGTTCATCGCTTTTATGAGCGTGATTTCTGGGGACGGAGGGAAGGAGAAGAGAGATACATATCGGCCATCAATTTTTCCGCATCACACTTACCGTTAACTCTTCGTGGATCGACTCGTGAATTCGATCTTCAGTTTTCTTAGCTATATATATAGTACATTTGGCGCACCTGACAACTACTTCCTTTCGTTCGTATTTTTTTATAACGATGGGCATTGCTTGCATGACTCAGCGAAAGTGCGCCAAGTTTTTCTTTCGCTTCGGTAACAACTTACTGTTTGCTTTTGCTTCTGTCTCTTACCGGAACGGCCTCTTACAACACGTTTCCCTGCGGTTGAGTTCGTTGCATCCTTTTATTCCCCGTACCGAACAAATTTATTCATGTGCTTCGTTTATTTATATGCTTGTATGTCTTCCGCATATACGCCGAACCGCGATATTTCTTGGCACATCCTAGCATTTCTTCACGTCCCCTAATGCTTAAGTCGTTTTTTTCTCGTTTGCACATTTCTTATCAGCGTCTTCTTCTTCTGTCTGGCTGTCGCTTTTTGACAAGAATATGGTACTGTTCTCTTCTTTTGGGGTGCGCTACTGAGGAACAGAAGCATAAATTCTCAAAGCGCTGTGCTCTTTTCTAAACAAGCAGTTAGGAAGGGGAAAAGCTTTACTAGGAAAAGACTTCTCGCTGTTTCTGCCGACACGAAGACAGAAGCGCGCAACCGCCAAACTTCTATAGCAACGCTTGCTTAGCCGATATACGCATCTGTTTTAAACGCAGCGCGCGTCTGGCTCTGACGTGTAAGTTTCCGCGTTATCGGTTCCTTTAGTTTACGTTTAATCAGCCAGCACTTCTATTAAACGCAGCTGCGGGCTGTTTGCTTCCGCTTCTGGCTTCTCTTCATGTTTATACTAATCTTCGCCACGAGGCTTCTTCGTTTGAACCGTATGTGTGTACGCGTATGTTGTGCAATATTTTTCCCGGACACGAGAATTTTCACCCGTTTGCGCTAGTTTTTCATAGGACTCGCGCGCGCTGTCATACGTGGATAATTCTCGGCCTGTGGCCTGGCACTGCAACCGCGACGCAGACAGCGGAAGCGCTGTTCCCGCATGACACAAAGCTTGACGCGCGTCTCTCGTAGGCCCTCCGTCGATGTACGTAATCATTCGTTCCTTTTCTTTCGCCCATCGTTTGTCCATCCCAATTGTTTCACTCTTTCCCTCCTCACCAGTACAATATAGCAGACTAGAGCGTACCGGTTCAGGTCGACTTCTCTGCCTTTCCTGTCAATAAATTTATTCCTCTCTATGCATCCAGTTGTCTGTGAACTGGCGCTATTTACATCGCACTGCTTATACATAGCGTTAGCGGCCACGAGAAGAGGACTGGGGAATGCAGGTCGATCCTAATGGCTTGGGGTGCAGTCGAACATGGCGTGCGTGAGCGATAGCTGTCCCGAGCGAAGAAGCGATAGACGGGCACGTGACCCACCCGCCAAACGTCTCAAAAGAGAGCTGGTTAGCTTTGGCACAAGAGATCAAGTATGTGCGGTCAATCGTGGCCTAATGGTTAGAGCATCGGCACAGGCACAGAGCCAACACAAGAATCTACCTGCCGGGAAGTGCTTGGATTGAGGCAACGAATGTTGCGCATTAAGAAAGCTTCAGACTTCATCGATGCCACTGGCTCTAAGCTTGCTGCCTGCGGCAGCGGCAAGCTATTACAGTAGACAACGCCAAGCGGCGTGCTGTCTTTGCTCTGTAAGTAAGAGCGCTGTATTCTATGAGGAAACCAAAAATTTACTTCTTTACGATGTGCTGAGCGCCGTGTTTGCTGGATACAACATTGCCTTATCTGCCTTCCAGAGCACTCTAATAGTCGTCGTGCGGTTCGCAAAGCCCCGTACGAATTGCAGGGAGCAAGTTGTGCGCGATAGTTCAGTGGTTGGCGCGTCCTGCTCGAAAGGAGTACAGGAAGAGCAAAAGCTTACGGGATGCGATGTTCGAGAAGAAAAAAAAAGAATATTCCCTGGGCTTTTGTGCACAGCTTGTATTTAGAACGCGCTGCATGCACTAATCAATAAATTTTTGTATTGCAGTTTTCTTGCGCATGAAACTGCGGTTGGCGAGAAAGAAAGCAGTCCGAACGACTGCTCCACAAGGTTCACCAACCATACAGAAAAGAAAAAAGAAAAGACAACCGACATCTGGTGATGCGCTAGTTTAACAGGTGCACTCTAAACCCGGGCTGAGATTCGACTTTTTCGCGAAACAAACATCGTGTAAACTTTGGACACCCTACCTTGCCACTGTCGCACTGGCATGAGTTTGACTCCCAGCGGTAGAGTGTTGATTGTCTTCGCCATATGACGATGATCGGAAGCTGTGGCCTGCTGAGGTTGATGGCGGCGGACCACCACTAGCGTCCAAGAAAGTACGTGCGGACACAAATAACAAATGCAGTTTAGTGCATTGGTTGCTTTCGCTGTGTGAAATGGCAGTTCTATATGGAACTCGAAACGGTTGGAACTTGAGCGGATGTGCTTCGCTCGTCGCCCTGTTTCACCTCTGTATTCAAATTATTGCTTTCTGTAAACTGGATATGTGACAACGTGTGCGCGGCTGCAAAGTTCACAGCAGCAATGCGCCAAATTTCTATGGCATTGCATGAAAGACAAAAATTTTCCATGTTGCGCTAACCGCAGGTTAGCACATATAGACATACACTTATCACAGGCCTTCTTCGTACCTTTCTCTTCATTTGCAGACATTTACTGGTGCCATAATTTGGCAAGAAAGGAGAAAACGTTACTGAATGTAGAAATGTCGATATTACGGCAGCTAACTTGTTCAACAATTGGTGTGCTCTTCTTAGCGAAAGAGATAAACCTTGGCGAATACGGCGAGATACCTAAGCTGGCGGCCTGGTATGCGACCCCGTACGCGTGTTGAAAGGTGACGTAACACACGGACCGCAGATACGCGCACGCAGCAAACGCAAATCATGCGCACGCACCTAAAGTTATGCATACAGATCGTCATCGAGTCTCGTTGTCCCTGGCAGCGCGAATCCGCATTAGTTCGATGCAGCATGTACAAGTGCGGTTCTTCACACGGTTTGCCGACGTGCTAGGCACAGGTGACGCTGCCAAATGCTGCGCAGCTTTCAAACGACTGTCTACGGGTTTAAACGGCGGCTGCTTGCAGACGGAGCACTTTGCGAGTTGTTCGCAACAATAATCCGTACAGTAGGGCGTGTTACCAAAACGCAGCAGGGGAAGATCTCAACCTTCTTGCACAATTGTGGGCGACGTCTCGGCGAACGGGACTAAGTCGGAGCGGGGCTAAAAACGGCCAGAAAGATAGGGTAGCGCAGCGGAGGCTCAAGTCGAATGCCCTGGATGACGCTAATTGGAAGGATTGCCATCCAAAACGGAAGCGCTCTCTCTTTTTTTTCTTCTCTCTCTCTCTCTCTCTCTCTTTCTTTGTTGTCATAGTCCCCGTTTCTGCGCTTGTGATTCGGATTGGCGCAGAAGGAACGGCGCGGTCTGCTGCCTCGTTAGCGCCGCATCGTTCGTCCCGCTCGGCTCAGCTGTTCTCGTGTGGCAGTTGGTTATGTTGGTGTCTTTGTCGCTGCGCTTGGTATTCAATCTTTCGAGCAGACGAAGCGGACTCCGCCATGCGATCAACCAGCGCAGAAAGTCAACATCGCAATGATACCGAGGGAAGCCGTACGCGGATTAGCGATGTTGCTCCTTCTTCCTTTTTCTGTTTTTTTTTATTTTCCGTCCTTGTTGTTTTGTTGAGGTGAATATGAGTCGTTTCTTTTTTTTTTTTACTTTCGCTTACTGCAACGAAAGGCGCATGGGTAGAAAAGAGAAGAGAACAGATTGGGCCTAGGGTCGGAGATAAACTCACGCAACTCATCACGCACATAGGAAAGCGTTCGATAACGTTCTCTCTCTCAAATAACCGGAGTGCCTGCGCATGTGGTAACACATTTCTTGATGGCTAACACGTTTTCTGCGTGTTTTGCTTCGTCACTGACTTTCGGCTGAATCGCATGGTGTGCCGGTTCAGCGACTCCCCTGTCAACAGGTACATCGTTTGCACGCAGTGTTACCGTGTGCTTGATACTGGAAATAAAAAAAAAGAAATAATTACCTTTCAAGCTTCCATTCTCACCAAAACGCTAAAAGGCACGCCGAGAAGAGGAAATTGCGCAAAGGTACTGAATCTTCGATGTTTTTTTTATGTGGATGTCGAAATAATTGGAGAAGATTTCCGCGTATTACTAGAGTGGTGACTGTGGATGTGAAAGATGTGATTCGATTCCCGCGTGCAAACGTATGCGAAGGATAATAAGACTCGGCGATCATTCTTTTTTTGCGGTTCTTGGCCGATCCCCCGTTGTGGGTATATGTAATACTGGGGAAGTACGTGGCGGCCATGTGGAATGGCTAGTTGTTTGCATGGGAGAAGCTCACGTGTGGACGTGGCCTAATGGTTGTAGCAGCGTTGTGTCATAATTACAAAACACTCATTTCCATTTCACCGTGTCTTGCTCCACAACAACAAATAAAAAAAAGAACCATGCTAGCAATAATGGTATTTACACCGCCCGATTCATGGCCGATGCCCCAGGGTGGGTTGCGTCATTTCGTTAGGGAACGAGAACAAGCAGCACGCTGCTGCGCTTGAGGGTCAATGATCGAATGATTCTGCCGGACGCGCTACCTGGTTCTTTTTTTCTTTTAATTTGGATCTACTGGGAGAGAATCCGCGGTGTCGGATGAGCCTGTAGCCGAAGACATTTTTTCAATGACTCCCGCATCTGTTTCTCAGAAAAGAGGGGTCTCAGGACAGTTACAAATTCGTGGCTTCCTTCCATCACATTGCTAATCGGTAAAATAAGCCGAGACAGGTGGCGAAGGTACGAAAGAAAGTTGTGGGGCTCGTTTGTCTCGTCGCATTTTATTCGAAGACGAAACTCGACTGAACGTAATGGGAGGGAGTGATTGAATCGTGCGGTTTCAAGTAGGTTAGGGAGTTCAGCATTGTCTGACTTTCTGAAAACCTTTCCATCCGGCGGCTTACTACTACGTCGGAATGGCCAAGTTAAAGCACTCCCCCTTTTTCTACCAGACCGTCGTTCCGTCAAAGGATGGCGATTTCGACCGTGTCCTGCTCCTGGGAATCACGTATAGTAGAAAAAAAAATATCGTTGAAAAATAATGAGACAAAAAAAATGAAAACAATCGCTTTCTTGACGTCCAATCGCAAAAGGGACGACTTCAAATGCCGTTGATCTTTTTTCGCGGATGTTGCGTTCGCTTCTTGCGAATCCATTTGAGTGAGTTCGCATTTGGTCTCCCCTTTTTCCCCATGACTTCCCTACTTCAGGCACTACCCTCCCTCCTCGAATTCACTTCTTCTCCGGCCGGAACGTTGAACAAACCTTGGGTGATTTTTGTAACCATCGCTTTCTCCGAAGGGTTCTCGGTCAGGTCCTTTGTGGGAGACGGATCGGGCGCTTTCAACCAGCGTCAGTCATGCAATAACTCGCTTAACGCGATATCGAAAGGCCTACACTCACGGGAGCTAAAGAAAACTTTTTTTTCCCTGGGTTCTTTTTTTGGACTTCTCTCTCTTGTTCTTTCTAACTCACGCTCGTTGTAACCCGATTGAGGCGACGCAGAAGAAAGTACTGAATTGAGCCCGATTAAGGCGACGCAGAACAAAGTACCGAACTGAAAGTTGTAAGCGTTTTCTTACTGAAGTGCCTCAGGACAGTGCCAAATTTCCTAAGAGACGAAAATGTGATAATCCCGCAAAAGAGAAGAACGATTTGTTTCGTGTTTACGGACGCGGTGCTGGGACGTGATTGCTGAAAAGAGTAAACAAAAAAAGTATTTTTTACTTGTTGTGACTTCATGCACAAAATGAGTGTATACGTATTTGGCGGAGAGCAATGCGGCGCATATGATCGGGCTAACCGGTTGTTTACAGCAGTAGTTTAAGTAAAATGACAAATGCTGTAGGAATGCATTGGTACAAAAAAGGCAGTGTAGGTTATAACCGATGGGTAGGGCTGAAATATTGCATGGCTGTGGCACTTCGAGCATTCAGCTTGCGGATGACTTTCGTGATAGCGTGTCATTGCTAAGTGATTGGCAGATGATACCTCAATGACATGTGCTTTATGGTGGCACATGGTACTTACCCTGGTACGTACGTACGCAACGCGGGTACGTACGCACCTGGCACGTACCCGCGTTGCTGTACATTTTGCAGTCTGTACTGCTGTACTGGTATGTGTGCATCTCAAAAATCGGTCGACACACCTTGTTTCTCCACATGACAGGTATTGAAGTGCAGAAGCATGCCTTCAGGGAAGATTGCACAGACTGAAAAGAGTAGGCATATACGTAATTCACCTAGAACAGCAAATACTCATTGGCAATGTCACGCAAAGCTTTATTTGGTGGGAAAGTGCAAATCAATAACGGGTAAAAAAAATGTGACCACCCATTTGTCCATCACGATGAAAGTGCTTTCTTAAATGCCAAGCATGAACAAATGGCGCTTGGACATTGGGTGCATAGCCACTGAAAAAAATTGCAAGACAACGGCAATTTTTTAAATAGGTTTGCGGTAGGTAACGCAAAGCAAAGGTATTTGCAAATGACTCGGAGATACCTCCTTCTTGCTGCTGGTATTAATTTGGCAGCTGATGATGGTAATTTATTTTTTTTATTTTTTTCATACTGCGGATTATGTTACAGATCGAAGCAGATCAAATACAGAAATTGATAGCATAGGGTCAAAGGTAGCAAGTAAGAACAACAAGAACGACAACAAAAAACATGCAGCATCGCAATGCGTTGTGAGTTATTGTGCCGGTGAATTCCACTTTCTGATGCTACGCGGGAAAAAGGAAAATTGGAATCATGACGACGACTACAGTGACGATGATAATGTCGTTAATAAAACGCTGCGACTTCTTCCTTTTGCTACAAGAGCGAGAACCGCCGTGGACTTCAGTTTTTCAGTTAACAACTACGTGCTGCCCTATCGCGCCTCAGCTGGTTAAACGGGCTGTTCGTTTAGACGCGCCGTGTTGGAGAGAGCACTGGGTAGCCGTGAGCAAGTCTTGCTTTTTTTATTTTGTGAGCTAACTTTAGAACACAGAAAAAAGATCGATCGCGATATGAGTAGAAACTAAAGCAGTTCTCAGGCACTCGTCGTATGTTCTACAATTTTCTCACGTGAAGTTTTTTTCGTAGTGTGAAAATTCGCGAAGTTGACTTAAAATGCCCGAGGACACCTAAGCACCTTTTACGAGTTGTGAATGTGAAAACAATGATGTCCAATTGAACGCCGCTGAGCGGTCCCTCGAGCTTTGCACTTCGAGTAACGTTTTTGCGTTTTGCTGCGGGGTATCTTATCCAGTTCTGCGATTAAATTTGTGCGGGTAATTTTTTTCTGTACAGTTTCTACGCTAGCGCGTTGTCTGCAGACTGGAACCGTTTGGACGACATCGCTGAGAAATCGAGGATGCCGCATGCCACCGACGCCCTGTGCGACAAGAGATTGAGGAACCAGCAGCGGCCACCAAGGCCGGCAGGCGCGCGCAGCAGCTAAGCTCAGTGGGGGTGAAAGAGATAGGGAGGGAGAGAGAGGGAAGGCAGGAGAGCGATAGGTACGGACCCGGTGCCGGCTTCCGAGAGTGAGACGGCGGGAACCGCACGCGCGTGCCACGTGTCTGCCTCGCCAACGAAAGCCCTTCTCGCTTTGCCATGTCGGGTCGCCGTAAATGCGCCGTCGAGGCCACGGAGCAAGAAACATTTAGGAGAGGAAACTCCGCTTGCGGCGACCAGAAAAGGTCACAAGCCCGCGGAGCCGTTATCGTGCTGGCGGCGCCTGGCGGCCTGGAAGGAAATTACCGCCGTTGAGAGCGCGCCGGAGCAGCCTGCCCGGGCGCTGCATTCTTTTTTTTCGCTGCGGCTTCTACGACGCGCCGCATGGCGCCGCCACTGTATACGGCCCCGTCGGCGCATACAACAATTGTGACCTTATCTGGTCGCGCGCGCTCGCTCGCGCTGACGGGAGTTTCCCCTGTCGAGGCACGCTGGGGACGTTGTGTCGCGGTGATACCTTCTCCCCTCACGCAACACCTTGGCGCGCAAACGGGCCAGCATGCGTTCCGATTCGCCCGCTCGGCTCCATCGAGGCGCGCTCGTGACGGGCGTCGCAGCCAATGAGAATTTAGGTGCCGCTTCGCTGCGACAGACGCCGTCTTTCTTGCTCAATGGCCCATTTGATGCTTTCGCATCAAGAACATTCCGGTAGGAGGCGGCAGACAAAGTAAAGAGAACATTGTTAGGGAAGCGAAAGAAAGACTCGGCGCACTTTCGCTCAGCCGTGCAAGCAATGCACATCGCTATGAAAAATATGAATGAAACGAAGTTTCGCCGTTGGAGACGCTGGCGTTTTCACTCGATGGACCGTTTGATGCTTTCGCAACAAATATCGTTACTAAATATGCAATTAGGCAGAATATATAAAAAAAAGATTCTAACAGGACCAACCATGGTTGATATAAATTTGTGAACGGTAGTTTGCACATTACGACAAGAAACGCGTTGCAAGTTTCGGAGCGCATGTAGACGAACGTTTCCTATTATGTGCACAGTAAACGCACGTATACGCCTGATGTATAATTTGGCACATTTCTCATATTTTGCAAAATGGCACACACTAACACTTATGTCACTCTGTAGCAGGCGCGAAGAAAGCGGACAAGAAGCAAGAACAGACGCAAACAAGCGCCATTGCAGACTCAGCTTTCTTTTATACACGTCTTTATTTCTGCCTTGTCTAGGATTAAATCTTGTTGCAGACATTTTTATGTCCGATCACCCTGACCTACCCTCGGCGAATAACCGGCGAAGTCCCTCTGACTACCGGAAGTGTTATGGAAAGGCCTGTCGAAATCGCCGTGCGCCCGAATGTCCGAGGTATGGTCTCCTAGCGGTCTCGTCTACAGGAACAAATCGTCCTCCCTCGGACGGCTCTAAAAGGAGGAGCACATCCATAGAAGCGACTTTTGGATTTGTAACGGTGAAGCCCGGTTGACGAGAGGAGCATGCCAGTTTGAGCGAGGCGAAGTCGATCTGCTTTCTGCCCTACGGAGTCAGTGAGTGGCACACCTGTAATCCTTCCGGCTTGCTGAGATGCGTGAGGGTGCAAAAGAAGCAACTATGCGCACGTTGCCAGGTCGTTGTCACATTCACGACAGGCGAGCCGGGCTGGTGCGACGCAATGAACGACGATACAGGGGAAATGAGACCCTCTCCAGGCAAAGATGCGGAAAGAGAAGCTGCGCGCGCTGCCTAGTGTGCCACATCGTTTCCTCTGATCTCTTCGAATGCGTGAATCTCTACTAAAGATTATATTGAGCATAAAATGAAATTTGAGCAAGTGTGCGCATGGGAATTTTACCTTCAAGAGTCTCTAACCGAGCCGTGAAGTGAAGCGGTGTCGAATCGCGATATGACTAAAAAAAAGACAAAAAATAAATGCGAAGCGACAGCCACGAGAGACTAGCGACTGTGGCGTTGCCCTATCTGAAGTCGAGGTCGCAGGCTAAATCCCAGCCACGGTGGCTGCATTTCACTGGTTGCGAAACGCAAAAACGCTCGTGTTCTTAGATTTAGCCCCCCACCCACCCTTACGGTGTGCCCATATATATATATAGCGGTTTTCTTAACTTAAAAAAAAGCTAGAAAAGCGAATCCGGTGGCATGCAAAGAAAGTTACGTCTCATTCATGCATTTATCACCATATATATTACCACTTATCACCAGGACCGAGCGTGTGTTGGCGCGTGGCAACGCACTCGCCAGCGCACTCGCCAACGCCTGGGCAATTAGGCACGAGATAAAGAGTGTATGAGATTTGACAACGTCGGAAAGTGCAAAGCAAAGTCTCAGCTCGGACAGCGCACGGTGGCTCCTTGGAAGATGCCAGAGCGGCGAGGCCTGGCCAATTTGATGCTTGGTCGGTCGCCTAACGACGCCGGCCATCCTTCCGTACCGACCGTCGTGCTCGCGAGTCCCCAGGGCTGGATGACAAGAGGCTGGTCTCCTCAGAGATCCCGTCACATTAAATGAAGGAACGCTGGCGCGTGACATCTGCTCGATCACGCTTCGCTGCCGAACAACTAGGAGGGGAAGGGAGGTCTGACGGGGGAAGGAAGAGGGCCAAAATGCCCGAGAGCGTCCTTTGTTCGATATTGGGGTAGAGCAGGGCGAGAGGACCAGTAGGGGATTGGCTGAACATTGATTGGTTGATTGATTGATAGGTTCTTTGTTTGATATTGTGGTAGAGCGGGGCGATAAGGTTATTGTAAGACGTAGGTTATTGGCTGAACACTGATTGGCTGATTGATTGATAGGAAAGATGCAGATGTATTGTAATATAGTTAAGTCGACAGACAGACAGACAGACAGACAGACAGACAGACAGACAGACGGACGGACGGACGGACGGACGGACGGACGGACGGACGGACTGACTGACTGACTGACTGACTGACTGACTGACTGACTGACTGACTGACTGACTGACTGACTGACTGACTGACTGACTGACTGACTGACTGACTGACTGACTGACTGACTGACTGACTGACTGACTGGCAGGCAGGCAGGCAGGCAGGCAGGCAGGCAGGCAGGCAGGCAGGCAGGCAGGCAGGCAGGCAGGCAGGCAGGCAGGCAGGCAGGCAGGCAGGCAGGCAGGCAGGCAGGCAGGCAGGCAGGCAGGCAGGCAGGCAGGCAGGCAGGCAGGCAGGCAGGCAGGCAGGCAGGCAGGCAGGCAGGCAGGCAGGCAGGCAGGCAGGCAGGCAGGCAGGCAGGCAGGCAGGCAGGCAGGCAGGCAGGCAGGCAGGCAGGCAGGCAGGCAGGCAGGCAGGCAGGCAGGCAGGCAGGCAGGCAGGCAGGCAGGCAGGCAGGCAGGCAGGCAGGCAGGCAGGCAGGCAGGCAGGCAGGCAGGCAGGCAGGCAGGCAGGCAGGCAGGCAGGCAGGCAGGCAGGCAGGCAGGCAGGCAGGCAGGCAGGCAGGCAGGCAGGCAGGCAGGCAGGCAGGCAGGCAGGCAGGCAGGCAGGCAGGCAGGCAGGCAGGCAGGCAGGCAGGCAGGCAGGCAGGCAGGCAGGCAGGCAGGCAGGCAGGCAGGCAGGCAGGCAGGCAGGCAGGCAGGCAGGCAGGCAGGCAGGCAGGCAGGCAGGCAGGCAGGCAGGCAGGCAGGCAGGCAGGCAGGCAGGCAGGCAGGCAGGCAGGCAGGCAGGCAGGCAGGCAGGCAGGCAGGCAGGCAGGCAGGCAGGCAGGCAGGCAGGCAGGCAGGCAGGCAGGCAGGCAGGCAGGCAGGCAGGCAGGCAGGCAGGCAGGCAGGCAGGCAGGCAGGCAGGCAGGCAGGCAGGCAGGCAGGCAGGCAGGCAGGCAGGCAGGCAGGCAGGCAGGCAGGCAGGCAGGCAGGCAGGCAGGCAGGCAGGCAGGCAGGCAGGCAGGCAGGCAGGCAGGCAGGCAGGCAGGCAGGCAGGCAGGCAGGCAGGCAGGCAGGCAGGCAGGCAGGCAGGCAGGCAGGCAGGCAGGCAGGCAGGCAGGCAGGCAGGCAGGCAGGCAGGCAGGCAGGCAGGCAGGCAGGCAGGCAGGCAGGCAGGCAGGCAGGCAGGCAGGCAGGCAGGCAGGCAGGCAGGCAGGCAGGCAGGCAGGCAGGCAGGCAGGCAGGCAGGCAGGCAGGCAGGCAGGCAGGCAGGCAGGCAGGCAGGCAGGCAGGCAGGCAGGCAGGCAGGCAGGCAGGCAGGCAGGCAGGCAGGCAGGCAGGCAGGCAGGCAGGCAGGCAGGCAGGCAGGCAGGCAGGCAGGCAGGCAGGCAGGCAGGCAGGCAGGCAGGCAGGCAGGCAGGCAGGCAGGCAGGCAGGCAGGCAGGCAGGCAGGCAGGCAGGCAGGCAGGCAGGCAGGCAGGCAGGCAGGCAGGCAGGCAGGCAGGCAGGCAGGCAGGCAGGCAGGCAGGCAGGCAGGCAGGCAGGCAGGCAGGCAGGCAGGCAGGCAGGCAGGCAGGCAGGCAGGCAGGCAGGCAGGCAGGCAGGCAGGCAGGCAGGCAGGCAGGCAGGCAGGCAGGCAGGCAGGCAGGCAGGCAGGCAGGCAGGCAGGCAGGCAGGCAGGCAGGCAGGCAGGCAGGCAGGCAGGCAGGCAGGCAGGCAGGCAGGCAGGCAGGCAGGCAGGCAGGCAGGCAGGCAGGCAGGCAGGCAGGCAGGCAGGCAGGCAGGCAGGCAGGCAGGCAGGCAGGCAGGCAGGCAGGCAGGCAGGCAGGCAGGCAGGCAGGCAGGCAGGCAGGCAGGCAGGCAGGCAGGCAGGCAGGCAGGCAGGCAGGCAGGCAGGCAGGCAGGCAGGCAGGCAGGCAGGCAGGCAGGCAGGCAGGCAGGCAGGCAGGCAGGCAGGCAGGCAGGCAGGCAGGCAGGCAGGCAGGCAGGCAGGCAGGCAGGCAGGCAGGCAGGCAGGCAGGCAGGCAGGCAGGCAGGCAGGCAGGCAGGCAGGCAGGCAGGCAGGCAGGCAGGCAGGCAGGCAGGCAGGCAGGCAGGCAGGCAGGCAGGCAGGCAGGCAGGCAGGCAGGCAGGCAGGCAGGCAGGCAGGCAGGCAGGCAGGCAGGCAGGCAGGCAGGCAGGCAGGCAGGCAGGCAGGCAGGCAGGCAGGCAGGCAGGCAGGCAGGCAGGCAGGCAGGCAGGCAGGCAGGCAGGCAGGCAGGCAGGCAGGCAGGCAGGCAGGCAGGCAGGCAGGCAGGCAGGCAGGCAGGCAGGCAGGCAGGCAGGCAGGCAGGCAGGCAGGCAGGCAGGCAGGCAGGCAGGCAGGCAGGCAGGCAGGCAGGCAGGCAGGCAGGCAGGCAGGCAGGCAGGCAGGCAGGCAGGCAGGCAGGCAGGCAGGCAGGCAGGCAGGCAGGCAGGCAGGCAGGCAGGCAGGCAGGCAGGCAGGCAGGCAGGCAGGCAGGCAGGCAGGCAGGCAGGCAGGCAGGCAGGCAGGCAGGCAGGCAGGCAGGCAGGCAGGCAGGCAGGCAGGCAGGCAGGCAGGCAGGCAGGCAGGCAGGCAGGCAGGCAGGCAGGCAGGCAGGCAGGCAGGCAGGCAGGCAGGCAGGCAGGCAGGCAGGCAGGCAGGCAGGCAGGCAGGCAGGCAGGCAGGCAGGCAGGCAGGCAGGCAGGCAGGCAGGCAGGCAGGCAGGCAGGCAGGCAGGCAGGCAGGCAGGCAGGCAGGCAGGCAGGCAGGCAGGCAGGCAGGCAGGCAGGCAGGCAGGCAGGCAGGCAGGCAGGCAGGCAGGCAGGCAGGCAGGCAGGCAGGCAGGCAGGCAGGCAGGCAGGCAGGCAGGCAGGCAGGCAGGCAGGCAGGCAGGCAGGCAGGCAGGCAGGCAGGCAGGCAGGCAGGCAGGCAGGCAGGCAGGCAGGCAGGCAGGCAGGCAGGCAGGCAGGCAGGCAGGCAGGCAGGCAGGCAGGCAGGCAGGCAGGCAGGCAGGCAGGCAGGCAGGCAGGCAGGCAGGCAGGCAGGCAGGCAGGCAGGCAGGCAGGCAGGCAGGCAGGCAGGCAGGCAGGCAGGCAGGCAGGCAGGCAGGCAGGCAGGCAGGCAGGCAGGCAGGCAGGCAGGCAGGCAGGCAGGCAGGCAGGCAGGCAGGCAGGCAGGCAGGCAGGCAGGCAGGCAGGCAGGCAGGCAGGCAGGCAGGCAGGCAGGCAGGCAGGCAGGCAGGCAGGCAGGCAGGCAGGCAGGCAGGCAGGCAGGCAGGCAGGCAGGCAGGCAGGCAGGCAGGCAGGCAGGCAGGCAGGCAGGCAGGCAGGCAGGCAGGCAGGCAGGCAGGCAGGCAGGCAGGCAGGCAGGCAGGCAGGCAGGCAGGCAGGCAGGCAGGCAGGCAGGCAGGCAGGCAGGCAGGCAGGCAGGCAGGCAGGCAGGCAGGCAGGCAGGCAGGCAGGCAGGCAGGCAGGCAGGCAGGCAGGCAGGCAGGCAGGCAGGCAGGCAGGCAGGCAGGCAGGCAGGCAGGCAGGCAGGCAGGCAGGCAGGCAGGCAGGCAGGCAGGCAGGCAGGCAGGCAGGCAGGCAGGCAGGCAGGCAGGCAGGCAGGCAGGCAGGCAGGCAGGCAGGCAGGCAGGCAGGCAGGCAGGCAGGCAGGCAGGCAGGCAGGCAGGCAGGCAGGCAGGCAGGCAGGCAGGCAGGCAGGCAGGCAGGCAGGCAGGCAGGCAGGCAGGCAGGCAGGCAGGCAGGCAGGCAGGCAGGCAGGCAGGCAGGCAGGCAGGCAGGCAGGCAGGCAGGCAGGCAGGCAGGCAGGCAGGCAGGCAGGCAGGCAGGCAGGCAGGCAGGCAGGCAGGCAGGCAGGCAGGCAGGCAGGCAGGCAGGCAGGCAGGCAGGCAGGCAGGCAGGCAGGCAGGCAGGCAGGCAGGCAGGCAGGCAGGCAGGCAGGCAGGCAGGCAGGCAGGCAGGCAGGCAGGCAGGCAGGCAGGCAGGCAGGCAGGCAGGCAGGCAGGCAGGCAGGCAGGCAGGCAGGCAGGCAGGCAGGCAGGCAGGCAGGCAGGCAGGCAGGCAGGCAGGCAGGCAGGCAGGCAGGCAGGCAGGCAGGCAGGCAGGCAGGCAGGCAGGCAGGCAGGCAGGCAGGCAGGCAGGCAGGCAGGCAGGCAGGCAGGCAGGCAGGCAGGCAGGCAGGCAGGCAGGCAGGCAGGCAGGCAGGCAGGCAGGCAGGCAGGCAGGCAGGCAGGCAGGCAGGCAGGCAGGCAGGCAGGCAGGCAGGCAGGCAGGCAGGCAGGCAGGCAGGCAGGCAGGCAGGCAGGCAGGCAGGCAGGCAGGCAGGCAGGCAGGCAGGCAGGCAGGCAGGCAGGCAGGCAGGCAGGCAGGCAGGCAGGCAGGCAGGCAGGCAGGCAGGCAGGCAGGCAGGCAGGCAGGCAGGCAGGCAGGCAGGCAGGCAGGCAGGCAGGCAGGCAGGCAGGCAGGCAGGCAGGCAGGCAGGCAGGCAGGCAGGCAGGCAGGCAGGCAGGCAGGCAGGCAGGCAGGCAGGCAGGCAGGCAGGCAGGCAGGCAGGCAGGCAGGCAGGCAGGCAGGCAGGCAGGCAGGCAGGCAGGCAGGCAGGCAGGCAGGCAGGCAGGCAGGCAGGCAGGCAGGCAGGCAGGCAGGCAGGCAGGCAGGCAGGCAGGCAGGCAGGCAGGCAGGCAGGCAGGCAGGCAGGCAGGCAGGCAGGCAGGCAGGCAGGCAGGCAGGCAGGCAGGCAGGCAGGCAGGCAGGCAGGCAGGCAGGCAGGCAGGCAGGCAGGCAGGCAGGCAGGCAGGCAGGCAGGCAGGCAGGCAGGCAGGCAGGCAGGCAGGCAGGCAGGCAGGCAGGCAGGCAGGCAGGCAGGCAGGCAGGCAGGCAGGCAGGCAGGCAGGCAGGCAGGCAGGCAGGCAGGCAGGCAGGCAGGCAGGCAGGCAGGCAGGCAGGCAGGCAGGCAGGCAGGCAGGCAGGCAGGCAGGCAGGCAGGCAGGCAGGCAGGCAGGCAGGCAGGCAGGCAGGCAGGCAGGCAGGCAGGCAGGCAGGCAGGCAGGCAGGCAGGCAGGCAGGCAGGCAGGCAGGCAGGCAGGCAGGCAGGCAGGCAGGCAGGCAGGCAGGCAGGCAGGCAGGCAGGCAGGCAGGCAGGCAGGCAGGCAGGCAGGCAGGCAGGCAGGCAGGCAGGCAGGCAGGCAGGCAGGCAGGCAGGCAGGCAGGCAGGCAGGCAGGCAGGCAGGCAGGCAGGCAGGCAGGCAGGCAGGCAGGCAGGCAGGCAGGCAGGCAGGCAGGCAGGCAGGCAGGCAGGCAGGCAGGCAGGCAGGCAGGCAGGCAGGCAGGCAGGCAGGCAGGCAGGCAGGCAGGCAGGCAGGCAGGCAGGCAGGCAGGCAGGCAGGCAGGCAGGCAGGCAGGCAGGCAGGCAGGCAGGCAGGCAGGCAGGCAGGCAGGCAGGCAGGCAGGCAGGCAGGCAGGCAGGCAGGCAGGCAGGCAGGCAGGCAGGCAGGCAGGCAGGCAGGCAGGCAGGCAGGCAGGCAGGCAGGCAGGCAGGCAGGCAGGCAGGCAGGCAGGCAGGCAGGCAGGCAGGCAGGCAGGCAGGCAGGCAGGCAGGCAGGCAGGCAGGCAGGCAGGCAGGCAGGCAGGCAGGCAGGCAGGCAGGCAGGCAGGCAGGCAGGCAGGCAGGCAGGCAGGCAGGCAGGCAGGCAGGCAGGCAGGCAGGCAGGCAGGCAGGCAGGCAGGCAGGCAGGCAGGCAGGCAGGCAGGCAGGCAGGCAGGCAGGCAGGCAGGCAGGCAGGCAGGCAGGCAGGCAGGCAGGCAGGCAGGCAGGCAGGCAGGCAGGCAGGCAGGCAGGCAGGCAGGCAGGCAGGCAGGCAGGCAGGCAGGCAGGCAGGCAGGCAGGCAGGCAGGCAGGCAGGCAGGCAGGCAGGCAGGCAGGCAGGCAGGCAGGCAGGCAGGCAGGCAGGCAGGCAGGCAGGCAGGCAGGCAGGCAGGCAGGCAGGCAGGCAGGCAGGCAGGCAGGCAGGCAGGCAGGCAGGCAGGCAGGCAGGCAGGCAGGCAGGCAGGCAGGCAGGCAGGCAGGCAGGCAGGCAGGCAGGCAGGCAGGCAGGCAGGCAGGCAGGCAGGCAGGCAGGCAGGCAGGCAGGCAGGCAGGCAGGCAGGCAGGCAGGCAGGCAGGCAGGCAGGCAGGCAGGCAGGCAGGCAGGCAGGCAGGCAGGCAGGCAGGCAGGCAGGCAGGCAGGCAGGCAGGCAGGCAGGCAGGCAGGCAGGCAGGCAGGCAGGCAGGCAGGCAGGCAGGCAGGCAGGCAGGCAGGCAGGCAGGCAGGCAGGCAGGCAGGCAGGCAGGCAGGCAGGCAGGCAGGCAGGCAGGCAGGCAGGCAGGCAGGCAGGCAGGCAGGCAGGCAGGCAGGCAGGCAGGCAGGCAGGCAGGCAGGCAGGCAGGCAGGCAGGCAGGCAGGCAGGCAGGCAGGCAGGCAGGCAGGCAGGCAGGCAGGCAGGCAGGCAGGCAGGCAGGCAGGCAGGCAGGCAGGCAGGCAGGCAGGCAGGCAGGCAGGCAGGCAGGCAGGCAGGCAGGCAGGCAGGCAGGCAGGCAGGCAGGCAGGCAGGCAGGCAGGCAGGCAGGCAGGCAGGCAGGCAGGCAGGCAGGCAGGCAGGCAGGCAGGCAGGCAGGCAGGCAGGCAGGCAGGCAGGCAGGCAGGCAGGCAGGCAGGCAGGCAGGCAGGCAGGCAGGCAGGCAGGCAGGCAGGCAGGCAGGCAGGCAGGCAGGCAGGCAGGCAGGCAGGCAGGCAGGCAGGCAGGCAGGCAGGCAGGCAGGCAGGCAGGCAGGCAGGCAGGCAGGCAGGCAGGCAGGCAGGCAGGCAGGCAGGCAGGCAGGCAGGCAGGCAGGCAGGCAGGCAGGCAGGCAGGCAGGCAGGCAGGCAGGCAGGCAGGCAGGCAGGCAGGCAGGCAGGCAGGCAGGCAGGCAGGCAGGCAGGCAGGCAGGCAGGCAGGCAGGCAGGCAGGCAGGCAGGCAGGCAGGCAGGCAGGCAGGCAGGCATGCAGGCAGGCAGGCAGGCAGGCAGGCAGGCAGGCAGGCAGGCAGGCAGGCAGGCAGGCAGGCAGGCAGGCAGGCAGGCAGGCAGGCAGGCAGGCAGGCAGGCAGGCAGGCAGGCAGGCAGGCAGGCAGGCAGGCAGGCAGGCAGGCAGGCAGGCAGGCAGGCAGGCAGGCAGGCAGGCAGGCAGGCAGGCAGGCAGGCAGGCAGGCAGGCAGGCAGGCAGGCAGGCAGGCAGGCAGGCAGGCAGGCAGGCAGGCAGGCAGGCAGGCAGGCAGGCAGGCAGGCAGGCAGGCAGGCAGGCAGGCAGGCAGGCAGGCAGGCAGGCAGGCAGGCAGGCAGGCAGGCAGGCAGGCAGGCAGGCAGGCAGGCAGGCAGGCAGGCAGGCAGGCAGGCAGGCAGGCAGGCAGGCAGGCAGGCAGGCAGGCAGGCAGGCAGGCAGGCAGGCAGGCAGGCAGGCAGGCAGGCAGGCAGGCAGGCAGGCAGGCAGGCAGGCAGGCAGGCAGGCAGGCAGGCAGGCAGGCAGGCAGGCAGGCAGGCAGGCAGGCAGGCAGGCAGGCAGGCAGGCAGGCAGGCAGGCAGGCAGGCAGGCAGGCAGGCAGGCAGGCAGGCAGGCAGGCAGGCAGGCAGGCAGGCAGGCAGGCAGGCAGGCAGGCAGGCAGGCAGGCAGGCAGGCAGGCAGGCAGGCAGGCAGGCAGGCAGGCAGGCAGGCAGGCAGGCAGGCAGGCAGGCAGGCAGGCAGGCAGGCAGGCAGGCAGGCAGGCAGGCAGGCAGGCAGGCAGGCAGGCAGGCAGGCAGGCAGGCAGGCAGGCAGGCAGGCAGGCAGGCAGGCAGGCAGGCAGGCAGAGAGAGAGAGAGAGAGAGAGAGAGAGAGAGAGAGAGAGAGAGAGAGAGAGAGAGAGAGAGAGAGAGAGAGAGAGAGAGTCGGGTTTATTAAAGGCAGAGACGTTGGCCTGAGCTTTGGCTTTTCTCGGGACGAAGAAGGCAAAAGGGTGATAAGGGATAAGTGATTCATTATGCAAAAAATTAGTGAGGCGTGCAGACAGGACACAAGAATAGAGAAGTGGACAACACGAGCGCCGGCAATCAACTCAAGGGAACACTGAAGCGAGAAAAGAAAGAAGACACAAAAGTCATCTGCGCAAGCTCAGGAATGATATCACAACGTGTCAGTCGGGTACATGTGCCGGTCTACGTGAGAGATAACTGTTAAGGCACTTAATCTCTTCCTTATGTAATGTAATCGAAGGCTGACTCACGCACGCACTTCCACCGTTATAGATATGCCATGCCTCTAGCATAAGACGCGTATCTTCATTCTTATGCCTGTACAATATCGCGCATTCATCTAACTCTGGCGTGCAGTTACAATTTTGGCAATGTAGGGAAAGATTAGAAGATCCACTGGTGGATCGCGTGAGAGGGTGTGTGTGCTCTGCTTTTGCCTCTCTCTCTTTTTATTTACATACATCTTTCTACTCAATGACTGATTGCCGACATGTCTCTCGCGTATACGAATACCCAACGCATCATGTATATTGTTGTTCACTGCTTTATCACACACAGCTCGGCTGCCAAGGCAACCTCTGAAAACTTGTTATTCAGCGTGATAATCGCGTACAGAAACACCGGTGTACTTCACATCGTTGTTCAATGTTTCATTACGCGCACCTCAACGCTACCGTCAGTATCCAGTTGCAGCTGATGTGCACAGAATATCTGTCCTATTACCTGTCTTGAGGTCAAAGCTGCTTGGCGCATCAAGGGTCTGCCGACGTTTGCCCTATCGCGCATACACCACCGCGTAATTGTTTCAGTTAACGGAGGACGTACTGGTGCGCGTCTCGTGTACATATTCAGAATGCGGCCCTGTTTCGGAAAGCGTGTGACACCAGGAGTCAGTGTGGTGTTCTCTCTTCTGGTGTCGATGTCTACAGCCCTTTCCGAAGCTCAGAGACTGCGGAGTTGGGGGTAACGGGGACGCCATTGACTCCGGTGTCGGTTCGCCTCAACGATTAGATCTGGGGTTGGGCTTGTGAGGACAGCGTCACGAAACGGAAATTTGTCCGGTATCGGTTATACTTTTTATCTATTACGTTTAATCTTTCCTTTTCGGTCGTTGATACGTTGTCCTTCATTCTCGACTGTCACGCCTTCTTCGACCCTGCCTTCGCCCTGGATGGCCTACTAAAGCTACAGCAGCTTCCTTTGCTCAGCTTCGTGGCTGTCGCCAGCAGGAGCCACTACCGACCAGCCTCAAAGAAAGCGAAATCGTCACGGTAGCGGGGGAGGGGGGGGGCGGAAGTGTGGCATTTGCTACGTTTGAAAGCTCTCGCCTGCTTGAAACTGCCCTTTCGGCACTTGCCCGGTTACTGCTTAGATTGTTTTCTCTTCACTTCAGCTTCCCTCTCCCTCGAACACTCACATCGATGCTCCTTTGTAGCGCACATCTTGAGTGTCGTTTTGTTCCCGCCAATGACCTTATAACGGTGATGACGGCGGCTGACGACTTTTTCTTTCTCAGTTTGGCTTCATACAACGGCTGTCGTCGGTTGGCTTTGGTCATCAGCACATTCGCGTTGAGTGTCTCTCTTTCTCATGCCCCAGCTTCAATTTCGGTTTACTCTTTCTTTCCATTACCGAAAGAGGAGCAAGTGCTGATGGCCGTGGGACCCGACAGAGACCATTGCACCCGTTGTCGCTCGAGGTGCAGGTACACTCGCATGTCATAGAGGTCACATCAAATACGTTATACTGGCACGCCGTGACACATATATTTGTATGCACGTTGCACACATAGATCATCCACATGAACCTGCATGTGCATCTGACAAACTTGAAGTTGAGAACAAAACAATGTGCACACTTCAATCCCTTAACAGAACTTTCTTTCTCCCATAATTTCATTTCTGGGAGTACTATTGCGTGTAAAAAAAGTCTTGGTTTGTCAGGTATTTTTTTTTAATTGTACTTAAGTTGGTGTGCATCCTGTTCTTTTTTTTTCTGTTTTGCTTCTTTCAAAATCCACGATCAACTCCACAAGGGAAATTGAAACCTTCACTAAAGCGAGCCTGTGAGGGAATAATTTCGAATTCACGGATATCCGTCAGGGGTATTTTATCCTGTCTATTGAAAAAACACAGTCTGATATTGCGTGGAATAGCAAGAGTAATACGTCGCGGAAGCAGGCTGTGTGCAAATTAACGCAGTTCCTCAAACAGAGTGCAATCACTAACAACTTAGTGCTTACAACTTACGGATAGTACTCCACCTCTAGGGGCGTTTTATCCTGCCTGCTAACAAAAAAAAAAAAAAAAGAAAAGATGAGTGCTAACCTCTTTATAACATCACTAACGTCACAAAAACAGGTATCACGAAAACCTGTTAAGATTATCAAATTTATCAGTAACTTTTCATTGGATAAAGTATCGTATAGTCAGCGCCAGAATGCAGACAAATATTGGAACTCAACGCAGCTCGGACATCAACGCAACTGGATTGCTTACATGCGGATGCGTTGCACATTGTCTACTTCACGTAGATGGTTCTTCTCCCTCTGTGTTTCATGGCGATAAATAAGCCTTATCTCATTTTACAATGTAATCTGTTTATAACGGTGCTTGCAAAACTTGAAAATCCAATCTTTATAAGAAGTTACCGTTGTATATCGACTAACCTCAAAGAAGTCGTCCAGTAATGTCTATGCGCTCCCATGAGGCGGACACTGTGCTTTCGCGGTCTTTCTACGTCATAGCGTCGAGAGTACTTGCTTATCAGGACTCTAAATTATTTGTAGGAATAAGTGTGTGTGTGTAGCTTAACGTACCTTAACGACAACGGCAACTAATGATAGAAGGATACTTTTATAATGAGCGGTGCACCAGGCGTTAGGCATGCTAATGACGTTCAGAATCGATGGTTTCTTCGATGCTATGTAGTTGGTCCTCGACAACAGCGCGGATATAGCTTATCGTACATAACCATTTTTTTGCGCTGATGGTATTACCATGGTGTGCGTAAATCATCTGACGATATGCTCAGCGGCTTTCAATATCATGCGCGAATACCACAGCCCACGGCTTCGTTGTTAGCTCCGCTTAAATTCAGTTTTGTTTCACCTCATCCCCGATCTTTCTGGGCAAAGAACTCTTTCGAGGCCAGGCTTTAATCGCTACGCCGCAAACGCTACGCTAGTTGCTTCATTGCATGCGAATAATTTCTCCATAAACGTATTGCGATTGTTGATTTTGCTAAAGTGGTGACCCATCGTAGGCGGCCGTACTGTTGTATGTCCTATACCCATGAATAGATTCCATTGTAGTATTATTTGCGAGAGTTTACTAATTACTGATACGGGCTCCTTTTTAATTAGGTTCGTGTAAGTCACACAAACGATGCACCCAGTGGGAGAAAAGTAGATGGTGACTCTACAACGCGCCTCCGCGTATATATGCGTTAGAACATTAGATTTTAATGGCACAGGCTCGCTCTGACGGTATCGTTGGGTGCGGCCCACAACAGCGGTATACGTACGACGGCATGACTTTCCGACTATAACCTCGGTACGAGGACATTAACACGGCATGACAAGCCAGACAGCTAGACAGCTAGCCAGTCTTTCATGTCGGGTTGAGTGTTCTTGCTAATATTCGCTGTTATTCTGCTTCATCACACGCTTTCGATTATTTTTCATGTTTCTTTAAAATAATTAGCATTATTTTAACTTATCTATCCAATTTCCTGTTATAGATAATCAACTCGCCTTATTGTTATTCTTATTGTTCACATAACCTCTTTGCTGTTTTTGCGCAATAACCCAATTTATGTAATCATAGGAGGTCCCCCTGGCAGTTGTTTTCAAAGCTCTGGGGCCTCCAGCTGTAATACTGATTACATGTAACTCCAACATGACTACTCCCATAAACTTAACTTGACTAAACGAAGAGAAGGCGTACTCAAACATACACCAAGATAACTTGAGGATAGTGGAATGGGGCAAAACGAAACATAATGCGTTTTGAGTCCTTGCTATTCGAGACCCGAGTAGGTTGCCTAAGGGGAAAAAAAGAAGAACATACGGGAGCACGCATTTGCAGCAGGATGAGCCATGTGTATGCTGCAGCAGGGTTGAAACTAAACGTGATAACAACACGCTCTAGTTAACGTTACAGTATACCTTGCTAAACAATCACTGTAAAACGCTGGCACCTTCCTGCTTCCTGCTTAGTGGGCTCGAGAACATAAATGCCCGTATTTACACCGGAGTCCCTTTCGCGTCGCCGTCTCCCTCTAATTTTATTGTTGTCTGCTGCACGTTTCTGAACTGCTACCAGCCACGGTTACTGGGGTTTAATCTGAGCTTGTTCGATTAGAAGGAAGAGAGTGAAAAAAAAAACACGAAAACAAAAACGCGAGATTGTGTTCTTAATGTACGGAGCTTCGGGCTCACGCGGAACTTTCGTTTCCTCGTTTAGTTTTCAATTTACTCGATTGCCAGTTGAACGGTTCTTAATAGTGCTGGAAGCGGTACGATAATGCCGGCCTCTGGAAGGGCTTGTTTCCTTCTTTTTACTTTTTCTTGTCCTTTCCTGAAACTGCGGCTCAACTTTTAGTGCATTGCGGGCGTGCAAACTTTCCAGGAATTACAGGATCGCACTATAATATACTTGTTTCCTGGGCTAATTACGCAGATATATTCTTGATGTTAAACTGTTGGTTACGTTAGAGAAATGTTTTCGTAGGAAACGCAAGTGAAAGTTTATTTCTTTTCGATGAGAGCAGGGTGCCAAGACAAAAGGCATGAGAGCCTGAAAATTAAGGTCCTGGTCACGCGTAGAAAAGCTGGCATTGTGCCCGAGCACTTCGCCACAATTTCATAATGAATTTTACAAGCGTTGCAACGAGCATAACGTAGTTGCTTTGCTTTTTGCTTTATACACAAAGCATTGCGTTTAACATAGCAAACATGTTTGTATTCGTGTGGGGTAGTTATATAAACAGACAACCTAAGTTCATGCTCACAGAAAACTTTTTCTTGATGATTTAAATATTAGAACATTGTTCCGACGATGCTTGCTTTCCTTTTTATCTCCCAATTATTGCCGCTTGTTGTGTTCCTGTGAGGAGGGGCGTTCGAACGGCAAACTTTACAGACTGAATCAAACAATAATGTCGCAAAAAAATGACCTTTGAGTATCACATTTTGCAGCGATTATTTCGTCATTTCTATACACAGCAATACCCTGTCCGCTTCTTCCCAAAGCCGAGCGCTTCTTAGCGAAAAAAAAAGGAAGAAAGAAAGAAAGTGCAAATTGGCATGATGCAATGATGCAATGGGTTTCGTCTGCGGCCAAGTGTTCTTTTAAGTGTTGCGCTATTTCAACGGTTCTTTATTGTGAACCTATGAAGACAAACAGTGTGTGTAGTTGATTCGATAAACAAAAATGTGCGTTTATTCCCGAACGTTTTTAGCTCAGTGTCTTATCTGGGGGGAGACATGCAATTTAGATCACATGCTCTGGCGGTGTCCCTCTTTACGACAGGATAAGGGCAGCACTTAACAGAAGTGGAACTCGACCATCAAGAGCTCGGAATACCATCGTCAGTTTTGGGCTATCCAGGGAGCCTGCGATGTGGCGGTCAGGTTAGGCCTAACAGTCCCCACGTGGAATCGGCCCGCGGTGTCCCCTTAATGGGTGGCGCTTCTCAGGATCCTTTTAATGAAGTTCTTCGTATCCGTATCCACATATCATACACACTGTGGGGAATCGGTGTAGGCGAAGCTTTCATGACCCGGAGAGGCAAAATGCGCATTACGAGAGACGCGCTACAGATTTCAGTGACGAATGCATTCCTCGGCAAACCATGGCGGACTTTGAAGAGCAAGCGCAAGTTTTATTCAGCGATGAAATTACGCAGGCCGGAATCGGAGAAGTGGAACTTTCGTGAAGCAGTTACAAAGGATACCGTGCAACCGATGATATTCTGCACAGCGTTCTGCACCGTGGCGATTGCCTTGCCTTCCAGTGAGTACGGCAAGACGTGGAGGCCGCCCACCACGTGACCCACGTGACCGCTCTTTTTACCCTCTCCACGGGATTGGCTCCATTCGCTATGACACCGTATACGGAGTCGGCACGTCGACTAGCATCGCCCTATCCTGGAGGTAGAGCAATAGTAAACTGGAACTTTACTCGCCGAAAGACCGTTCAAGCAGATTCACCAAAACCGCAAACCCTAGGAAAGTATGCATATTATATGTTTGCTTAAATAAAGGTATTGTGCTCCTCATGACTTGTATATGCACCAGCGAAAACATTTACGCATCATGTGTTTTATCACTGAGCGATTCCCTAGAAAATAAGGCTTGCATCCAGGACACCTGTGAGAGTTGTGAAGGTGATAGTGCTGTACTGCGAGCGATTTATTCGGCAATTCAGGAGGAGTAACGTCGGTCCAAAACTTTCCGGGAGGGTCCGCAAAGAAAAGTTTGCGATACCAAAACACAAGGCACAACGCACTCGACCTTGTATAAGCGTGCCACAGCGCCCAATTACGAAGTAAGACGCGCAGCAAATTTTCGTTGACTAACGGCGTCCCAGTAACTTCGCTCTTCATCCTCAGCTACAGGAGTAGCGCGTGCTCGTTTTTTTAAACTTATATTATTGCTAGGTGACGTGGCCTGAAAGGCAATCAAGTCTAGCGCACCATGACAATAAGTAACGAAACAAAGGATCAGAATGTCCCCAGATGCACTCTCTGAGTGTTTTGTTCTGTGAAGGAGCTAGGTATAACTTACGGCATCGCCCTTTCGTTTGAAGGGATAGAAATGTGATGAGATTGACTAGCCTAAAAAATACCCTTCGCCTAAATACGGACGACAATTCGCAGGTGGCGTAACAAACGTGCATCCTTACTGAATGATTGGCGATTATCGCGCAACAATCAACTGCTACACGCGTTGGTTCACAGTTGGGTGCCCATTCGTTGCAACCGCGTCGTTCCTGGCTTGGAATCATTCGACATAGTCACGTGACACTCCAAGCAGCATTTTTACCCATAAACACTAATACTTGTCGTTAACCCATACACTCACGAGAGGCAAGCATTTCAGAATTTCAAATTTCCGCCCCAGTTTTCACGTCTCATACCGCTGCGCCCACGATTGTTCACTTCCATCGCGCGTTCCGCGGTCATCATTTCCTTGTCTCTCAAGCTTCCAATCAGCCGTCAAACCTATCGTAACCATTACAATCATCATCATCATTATTTTATGCCAACTGGGAAGGATGAAGACGTTTCTTAGAGGTCTCCATCTCGTTCATTCTTGCGTCGGCTGACCCGGTCCTAGGCACGCAAATTTCGCAATTTAATCGCACCAACTGATCCTCTACACGATGTAATATTCGAGTAGACGATCAGGTCAGTTACGACAGTAACTAAATATTACACAGAGATAACACTACCGATGACCAAGCACTGCATGCAGTCTTCGCGGCGACAGCTCACGCACTTCTTAATGACTCATCCAACGTGAAAAAAAAACAGCCTGTCAGCACACGTTTTGCACCAGTCCGATGAAGTGTGGCGCAACTCCTTTGACCACTGCATTACTGCTCAGTGAACCCTGTTTAACTGTTCACAACACAACCCGATAGAAGGCTTCTCGGCCTAATTGCAACAAACAAGGACACGCCCTGTCGCGCAGTCTGAGTTTGCGCGCCCCGCTCGCGCTTCCTTCACATCTCATTTATCTCCTGCGGCTCGCCCAACCAACCCTTGACATCAGAACGCATTTGTCAGCCGAACTTAGCGGGATGCCTCCAGAATCGCCGTCACTTTCGCAAAACTTTCACGAGGGCGTGCGGTGCATCGCCGCCGAAACTTTCCTTTCAAGCATTCAGACGGAGCCAGCTGCTTAGTCAAGCCTAGCCGAAGCGAAGCCAAAGCAGGCTTCTGTCTGAAGCCCGGTGATCCAGAGCATGAGAGGAGGCGTGCCCCCTCCCCCATGAGAAGAAAACACACACACACACACACACACACACACACACACACACACACACACACACACACACACACACACACACACATATATATATATATATATATATATATATATATATATATATATATATATATATATATATATATATTCAAAGGACGTACACCATGACCTTTTTGTCCGCTTTCACGTTTTCTTCACGTCTCTCTTGTTACGCAGTTGTTTCACCTTCAACTGTCATCCTGTTTTCTCCTGAAAACCATTCACCACGCCTTTCGCGTTACACTGATTTTGCTCGCGCACTCTGGCTAGGGGGAAAAAAGAAAGGGGCAACTTCGGGCGATTTAACCGATGTGTCAGTTCTGCCTGCTGCTGCTATCGGCGTGGATTTCCATGGTTCCCGCACTTTTCTCTCTTCTATCTCTTTCCCTCTCTCACTTACATGCGTACGCAGTTCCGCACTTTTCTTGCGTTTTTCGTTATCCAGCTTGACGAGATGGAAGAACCGAGAGAACTTTGTTTCTAAGCTAGCGGACCATCGCTCAATTTATCTCGCGAGCGTGGCCTCAGCCGCATTCGCTTGGACGTGGAAACAAATGGCCAATCTTTATTTTTTCAATGGTGTTTTCTTTTTCCTCTTTCTTTTTCTGGAAGGCGCGCTTTGCCGTTTACGGGTCACCGCTAGCGGCGGGCATTGTTTGGCATTCATTTTGTTTTACTACAACTATTATAACAAATCTTTGAAAAGGAACAGAACACAAAATTGACTTAGAAGGGATTATATCGAACGCGAATTAACTATGCTTGTTTGTGACACAGAGTAGGTTTTTGAATGCCTTCGAACAACGGCAGCTCCGGGATGTCGTGTCGACGGGGACGGCCGTCATCGTCAGGACACCTTTGGATTTGTCGTTTGGGATCAACGCAGATCACCACCAATGGAATTCAACTTTGGTGTCACAGTGCTTCTCTGCACACAGCCACAGCTTCCTTCTCTTTTGTTTTTTCTATTCCCCCTTTCCCTCATCCCCAGTGTAGGGTAGCAAACCGAACGCTCGTCTGATTGACCTCCATGCCTTTCCTCTTTTTGTTATCTCCCTCTCTCTCTCTCTCTCTCTCACGACCACTATATGGGATAATGCGCGTACGCCAAACAGTCAAAAACGCATCGGCAAACATACAGACCCACCACTTTCACTCTCACTCACGCACACGCACATGCGCACTTTATAGATTGGCTTAGAAACTTCAGCAGCAGGGTGACGCAGCCTTCTGAAACAGACTCGTTGCGTTCCCAGCAATGATTGTCCAACCTTGAATCAGTGGTAAAACAAGGGAAGGTTACATTTTGTTTGATATGCTGAAAAAAAAATAAAACGTGGAAGCGGGATGGGCATATAATGTAATGAGCACTAGAACAATCCGTCGCTGTAGTTTAGTGATTATGGCCCTGTGCTGCTCAGCTCAAAGTCGTGGGCGCGATGCCGCCCTCCGCGGCCGCATTTCGATAGCGGCGAATTGCAAAAAAATGCTCGTGTACTTTTATCTTGGTGTACGTTAAGGTACCCCAGGTGGTCGAAAATTTATCCGGGATACCCCCACTGTGGTGCGCCTGGCAATCAGATCACGGTCGTCGCACGTGAAACCACAGAAGTCGGTCGCTTTACTTGCAACAGAAAGCCTGTGATCTACCAGAGTGGCAAAATGGGGTGCATGCACCGCGAATGAAAACCCAGTAACCCAGTCAAAGGCAGCAGAAATTCGGGGAGCACAAAATGGATTTGTCTAACGCCGAGACGTCATGAGTGTAGATCTCTGGGAGAGAACTTGGGTCCCAGCACTGCAGTAAAAACGGCCGTTGTCCTCGTCCATTTTGCTGGCGTTTTTTGTCGTTGTCATCTTCGACGTCGTTCGTGTTGTTAGAAACTTCTCTTTGAAAGATGCTGAGCACGATGATGATGATGATGGTGATGATGATGATGATGAAAATTTGAATGCGCTATAGTCGATGGACACAACGGAAAACGTCGGCCTTCGGGCTTACGTGCTTTCAGACTACTACGCCGGCGGCGAATTCTTATTGGTCTCGCTGCCGGCCGCACAGGGCCATCTCGTGAGCTATTACACATGCAGTGGTATGCAGAAAATAACGACGGCCGGCTCTGCCCTACCGAATTGGTTGTTCAGTTCACCTCACACAACTTTCCTATCCCACCACGTGCATTTATCTTCCTACTCGAGGGAGCAGTTCGCATTGGTCGTACAGCGGCCAACCTAGAATTGACTGCGCCGCATTCCTATGCCGTTTCCTTCGTCTATGTGCTCAAACAAAATAAGAGAACAAAAGAAAAAATGAAAGATGGTTTGGCCGCGCGTTACAATAGACCGGTTGTTTACATGGGCTTCAACGTTTTCCCCATACTCCGAAGGGGGCCCGCGCTATTGCTTCTCGGGCACTGCCGCGAAGCACACAGTACAGGAGCGAAAGGATAACATCGCCTCCCGCAAGAAACGGGAGGTGATTGATTTGAACGAAGCAGCCGAAGCAGGCTGCGAAGCGAAC
Organism: Dermacentor variabilis; assembly: GCF_050947875.1. Classification (NCBI taxonomy): domain Eukaryota; kingdom Metazoa; phylum Arthropoda; class Arachnida; order Ixodida; family Ixodidae; genus Dermacentor; species Dermacentor variabilis. The sequence continues at coordinate 111,734,868 of NC_134576.1, forward strand.
GTGTTCAAGTTGTTTTTCCCTGTCCGCCCGTGCACGGTTGTCGTTACGAGCGCTCTCGCTTTTGCTCGTTCGTGCTTTACTTGTTTGCGTATTGAGTTTCTCGCCGGATTCAGAATGATTGCCAAGAAGTCCGAGAGAGAGACAGAGAAAGAAGAGAGTTCGAACAAGGCGAGTGCGAGAGGCGGTGGTGAAACATTGCGCGAACGCGACGCCTCGAGAGGTTGCGCGCGTTGTCCGGGAAAGTTTCATAAAGCATTTGTTCCCGGCACGACTCGGCCGCGTCCTCTCCTTTGCTTTCGCGCGCCAACAAGCTCCCGCGTAGGAACAGCGGCTCTGCCGGAGCGAATAACTTCGGCGTTTCATGTGATGGAGAAAAACAGTACGGTGGCGCGTTTCGCCTGAATGTTATATTCCGGAACGGGAAGTGACTGTGGGCGCTCTCAACAATATATAGCGTGCGTACGGGCTGCATATCACCGGCCAGAAGTATCAAGAGGATGAAACGTTAGTGAAACGAACAGCAGGAGCTAGAATTACGGAGTAAGATAGCAACACAGGGTCACACAAGCCCCCCTCCCCCCCTCCTCTTTTCTCAGCGGCCGCATCCAACATGCTGCTCCGGCGAATGGGACTTACTCGGTGCCTCGAAGCAGAATTGTTTGTTTTTTCAATATACCCATCGAAGACCAGAGGGACATAACTTTTCCCCTTCTACTTCGCGTCCGTAGGCCAGCAACCGATGGCTCTGTCCTGTTCATAGTGTTAGCTTGGTCGGACAAAAGCCAGAATGCTGCTTCCCGCATTCCGGCTACAGTGTGATATATTGTAGAAAAACGTTGTTATTGAGCCAAGTTTATGATTTAGAGCAACTAAAGGCCGTAGCGGCGGAAGACCACGACACGAGCAGATGAAACACAAATATTTCTTTCGAGAAAACTGAACAAAAACACGGTCGTTTCTGGCTGGTAATTGTCGTGTCCATGCGTTTGCTTGTCTCGCGTTTTCGAATTACGCGTGGTGCCCGTTTGTGATGCCTGCAGAGTGGCTGTGTTTGCTCAAAGTATTGAAATAAACACAGACAAAAGACATGTGTTTTCTGCATGTATCTGTTCCAGCACATCTCAGTCAGAATATAAGACCAGCTCGCCCCACAGTAATTGTTTCTAATGTAGGCGTTTATTTCTTTCTAAGAAAATACCACCGCAATTGTATGTGTCCCGCGATGTTCCGAAAAAGAAAAAGAAACTATTGTCATTTCGCGGATGTGGTTTTGAGGATAATGGTGTTACGGCCTTCACTTAGAACAAAGGGCCTAAAGCTTTGAGTTTACTCTTGACCAGAAATTATAGTTGCATCTATTTACTGTGCCCGTATCAAGCAGTAACGCTGTGCTCGCAAGGTAACTAGATATATTTCGTCGTCACCGCAAACAATCAGTCGAGTGAGTCGCACAGAGAAGAGGATCATTTCGAAGGCTATTGTCAAGAACGTTTGTTGGCTTGTGTGCTGTAGACTCGCGCTCATATGAACCTTCTCCTAGCCTCATATCCACGGGCGTGATTGAATTTGAGATCGCTGCTTCCTACGTGTTCTTCTTCGTTTCTTTGAGTGTCAGTTTGAGTTCATTCGTTCCATGCGTGCGCTCCAGTTTCCCTATCTGGTTTTTCTTTCTGCTTTGCTCTTGAAATCTTTCTTTTCTCACAAGACGAGGAAGTGAATTGAAACTCGAGACTTCCTAATGTTTCTATAGCGGCAGAAGCGAAGCGAAGGCTGAGGTAAACTCTTGCCGTTCGTTTCACAAGGGGGGATATTGCGTGATTCATTTTAATTTGACTTTCACTCCTCTTTGTTTTTTTTTTTATTCAGTTCAACCTCTCGCCGACTATGCGGTGCACTCCAACGCGGTCTGCGAGGCACAACCGAATTACGCGACTAGCGAAACCGAGTTTCCGGAGAGGGCGCGTGGATCTGAATCGAAACGAGAAAACATGGCGTCGGGTGAGAGAGTGTCTTGAGACTCCACTACCCGCTAGACGGAAAGCTATACGTGATTTGCAAATTATTTTTTTCTTTCGCCTTCTTTTTCTTTATTTTTTTTTGTCTTTGTGGTTTCTGCACGAGCTCGCGCGGAAATCACAGCGTTGCGTGCGATGCGAGAACGGGTGACTCTTTGAAAGTTGTGTGTTGGTACACGCTGCCGCCGCGCCTGAAGATCTTTCGCGAATGGAAGAAGCACTGCAGCCGACTAGACAGAACTCGTGCTTCGAAGAACGTATAGCGTTCCAGTAGATATCTTAGAAGCCTTTTTAATTTTGATTGTCCTTTTTACTCCAACTTTTATGCTCGCGTTTGTTTAGTTACCGGTTTCTTGCTTTGCAACGTGGATAAATTGAGGAGCCGAGGAAATTCAGACTCAACATCTCCAAAGCGACTCTTTCATAACAGAAACGCCTTCGAAGAAATAGATAGAGTATGCTGCCAGTCCCAGGGTTAGTTCCAATAGACAAACATAAGTACTCCGGAAACTGGATGGGAAGATCGTCGCACGTGAAATGCGAAGACATATATATATATATATATATATATATATATATATATATATATATATATATATATATATATATATATATATATATATATATATATTTATGAAGACAGTAGATTCTCGTTAAAGGGAACCTCAAAGGCCGGAGAAATATGTTACTATTAATAAGAGTTCCGTTTTTTACTGCGATATATGCATAGGTGGAGCTTTATATGCCAAACTCCCTCTTAAAACTGTTACATATGGTAAGCATACAGAAGTGAATGACGCTGCGGGTTCGTTTCGTGGTTTGGGCACTTTTGACAGGTACTGGATTGACTTGGCTTCGCTAATTTTGTTTGGAGGAGGAACTGCCCCTCCTCGGAACGAATATATATATATATATATATATATATATATATATATAGAATAAGATATTGATATGTATTACAGAACTGGCTCCTAAAAAATATGAAATCTGCAAAAGCCGTATATGGTGCCGTTATTTTGAATGGAAACCCCTATGCAACGGAGAGAAACATAAGTATTATTATTTAATATGAACGTTTCTTCTGTTGCATCAAATATGCTCTCAGCAGTACCAGTTTTGGGGTAAGCGTAATCTTTCATTAGGTTTAAAGTCAACATTCCTAGAATCAAAAGTTTTAATCTGTCGGAAAGCGCGGAGCCAGGTGTCATGCGGTAACTCGCAGCTCGCATAGATAGACTGAAGCCTTGCGCTACAATGAAACTGCATTTGCGCAAGAACACGGACGCCGAACATGCGCAAACAATGAAAGCGTAATATAAATGGCGAACGGTACGCATTTGAGCCTCAACACGTGAGCCTTGTTCGCAATTATTGCAGCAGAATTTGATAGTCGACGTAGGTCTCTCATTAGATATTCTATAGGGTGCCCCAGCGAACGTTAGCCAAGTTCTTTAGCGATTAAAAAAAGAAACAGGGTTTTAAAATACCATTTCAAGACCTACTGTGTTTCGATCGGTTTACCTCTGACAACCAAGCACCGCAGGGTTTGTAATTGTGTCTTGCACCGTGTTTTTCGAATCCGCTTTTTTTTTTCTCGTTGGAGTGCTTGACCAGCGTTATCTGGGACACACGGTATGTTCACTAAAAGCTACTGTTTTCACTATTGTAAAGAATGCACTCATGTAGGAGCCCAACCAAATTTTAAAAATTTATTTTAGACTTCTAGGCTTTTTTTTTTTTTCACGTGGTAGATGTTCATATTTTACACAACTACGTCATAGATCTTGTCGCTCTCTAGCTCGTTCTCCTCACGTATCAGAAAAAAAAAAATCACGCGGCACGACAGAGCAGTAAAGCTGCATAATTCAGACACTTATGACGCTGGAAAGAACACAGGCGCATTCACACACACACACCCAAAGAATTTAGCCCTGCATGAGTTTCCAAACCTGGAACGTTGGCTCGCTCAGGCTAAGGCAAAGAGGGTTCTCCCAGTCTCAGTAATTCGCGCCTTCTTATGCAAATGGAGCGAACGGTCTTTCAAGCATCCGCAGCGTGCAGTTTGTACCGGCACGTCCTGAGGCTTTTGTTGCAGGACATTGCTCCAGGGAGCGCGAGCGCGTGACACCAGATAAATGAAGTGATGAAGAAAACCTGCACCGGCACAAGCACTTACGAGCTAAGGCGTTTACCACACCAGCTTTCCTCCACCGAGGCTAAGCGTCTGGCCAACAAATAATGTTATGCACGAATATGCAGTTTCCTTGATGATTTTGTCTGCAGAACAAGATGAACGTAAAATAAATGAAGTGAAAAAAATAAATATGAATGACGTCGGCGTCTCGCCACCGCAAATGCTGATGTGTCGCGCGTGCTAACTTGCGATAGCGTCGTCTGCTCAATTTGCATCACTGGCTCCCAGGTTTCTGGCCCTCTATAGCTCACTATATACAAGAAGCAGGATGGAAAGCATGAAAGCAGAGAGGCAAATGTCACAGCTTATAGAATAATAAAAGAAAAGGAGAGAGTAGGGATACGTGCGAGAAGTAGAGGGAGCTGAAATTCATAGAAAGTGTAGGTAAAGGAAGTAAATTCTACAGCTACTCGTAAGGAGGCAGATTTACTTTTGCTAAGCGAATCTCCAATAGCAGACGATGATACCCTCAACCGCCGTTCTGAAGATGCAGTAGTTCGTTGATTTCTTTTTTTTTTCAGATTTAAGGTTGCGTGAAATATGCATCCAAAAGTAAAGTGGCGGGGAAGTGCGATGGAGGGGCAATGAATATTCTGTACACTTAAAGGCTGAAGAGATGCGGAGGTCGGCATGCGCAGCGATGATAAGTTGCCTAGAAGTTTGTTTGCGTAACGTACGGAATTCTTGACAACTCACTATAAAACAAAGAGAGCGAGAGAGAGAGAGAAAGAGATAGAGAGAGATAAAGTAAGGATAAATATCAGCAGAGGAGTTGAAGCGGACACACCAAAAAAAAAAAAAAAGCAAGATGTACCGAACTACGCGAAGCTTTAGGAATCGAGCGTCATCTGCATCGGCATGCCCCACCCTTCTTCACACTAGCGCGCGACGTCCTTTGTTATTCAAAGACAGAGGTTGCGAGGCGTTGACCCCGTCCATGAATTATGCGCATTGATCAGGTGCCGAGAGTTCGAGGGTGCTGAAAAAAAAATACAGGAAAGATTGAACAAACAAAACACACTTGAAACATCACCAGTATCGCGCCTCCTTACGTTACCCCGAAGACCCCACCACCGCCTATCTGCTACGTCCACAAGCCCACCTTTGTTTAATTTTTTTCTTCCGCTTTTCTTTTTTTGAATACACACTCGCTCAGTCACACAGGGAGTTCTATGAGCTCACGCTACGGTGACCTTAGCTGAATATTGGCTGAGGCGGCGTTTACCGTCTTTGTTTTCCAGTCGCCACTCTTCACTTCTGAGCCGTTTCAGGTGCATTCCGATGGACGAATTCGTTGACTGCTGACGAGATAGAGGAGAATGCAAGGGCGTAGAAATGCTACGAGACGTTTGCCTCTGGCTTCGTCCTATAGAGGTCGCCCGTACGCCTTTCTCCTTGCTTCTTCCTTATATTCTTCACTTCAAATGCACATAAGTACACATTACCAGAATACGAGGAAAGCTCTCCCCGAAGGAGAAAGTGTTCCTTCCGGAATGCTTCTTCTTCTTTTTTTTTTTTTACTCCGGGAAAAAGTGCGCGCGGAATAGTTCCTTTCCTGAATTTCGGTGAAGCTCAGCCTTTCGCATCTTCATGTTGGGCCATTCTTTTCTATCTGCGCCTGTACAAGAAATATATGGTGAAAAAAAAAATAACCATGAGAGGGCACTTTTCTGCCTCTCCTCTGGCCTACCTTCATTGCAGCTGGTGTTTGTTGACGCAAACAAGCGGAGAAGAGAATGCAGGAGCGCGTCTTTCGAATGCATTTATACATCTCGGATGCCGATCTGTATAGGTTCCGCCAGGTCCAGTTCTCGAATCCTATTAGGACTTTGTTTGTAAGTAATACGCTTCTTTTTTCCATGGCGCTGTTATACGCAAGGACCCCTTCTTTCTTTATTCATTTGCTTCTTTTCTTCCTGTGTCCTGTTACTGTTTGCTATACATACTACTTACTGCACGAAATACTTCGATCCATCCTGACAATCCATCCATCTTGGTTTCTTGCTTTGAAATTGTGAGTAGAGCGAAAGCCGGTAATAATAAAGAGTAGTAATAATAAAGAGCGTACCAGCCACAAATCTGCATGTTCTAAAGAACAAATGTGCACGTGTACCTTGTATTTGGGGCACGTTAAACATCTCTTGGAGTTAATAATTATTCCGGAATCCCCCACTACGGCGTGCTTCATAATAACATCGTGGTTCTGGCACGTAAAACATCAGAATTCAATTCAGTTCAATCCAAGTATGCTACATATTTTTTCACTTTATATGTGCTATTAGACGCAGTTTGCAGAATGGTGGAATCTTTTTTTTTTTTTCGTTGCTGAGTTATAGACAGGGTTGCACACTTGATAGCGTCGTTTTGGGAAAATATTAAGGTGTTCAGCAATCTTTATAAAAACATTGCCTTTCCGAATCAAAATTTGGCTTGCAAGATGAACTTTAGTTTGATTTTCCCTTCGAATACAACAAAAGCTAAACACCCGCCGTGGTTGCTCAGTGGCTATGGTGTTGGGCTGCTGAGAACGAGGTCGCGGGATCGAATCCCGGCCACGGCGGCCGCATTTCGATGGGGGCGAAATGCGAAAACACCCGTGTACTTAGATTTAGGTGCACGTTAAAGAACCCCAGGTGGCCAAAATTTCCAGTGTCCTCCACTACGGCGTGCCTCATAATCAGGAGGTGGTTTTGGCCCGTAAAACACCATAATTTTAAGAAACTAAACAAAGTCGGTGCGATGGTTGCGGACCGACGCGATTTCTTCGCTTGCCACGTATTTAGAAACCCGCACGAAATCGCCAAGCCGCAGTGCCGCGCTATAGTTGGTGTCCATTTTCACGCCCCAGCGTATTGTACAGGTGCCCCCAGAATAATTCGGAACGCCGGACACGCAGCTGCTCGTCGGCGGAGCGCGCCGGCGGATAAATACAGGCAAGGTCTGCGCATGCGCAGTCTCCTTAGCGAGCAAGTTTCGCTCCCTAGTGTTTCTAGATTGGCGTTGTCTTGCTCCAAAAAGGTAGCGCTAGGTGCCCTTTAGCATTGTGCAGGGGGGGCTGGGCGAATGAATGTCTGTAGCGCAGCATGCACCATAATCTATAAATAAAGGCTTGTGGACGCCGTGCAGCGTATTCTCGCCATGGTCTGCATCCCGTGTGGGAGATAATAGCAATGCTTTGCGTGATTACGTGCTAGTGAGGCGACTTGGCTACAAGGACCTGGCTGCCCTGTTTTTTCAACCGTGTTAGCCTGTCCTGCGAAGTATTAGTTCTTAATAAATTATCTCCCACTCCGTGGTACTAATGGCTTCGTAAAACGAGGACAATTTTCACTTATACATGACCCCTCTTAAGGGGTGTGTCTGCGATAGTGGCAATAAAAGAGTTTACAAAATGAAATAACGCGGCACGTTCCTCAAGGCCAGTTTCATGCACAGGAGGCCACCTCATTCCTTTTCCTTGTGGGAGACCGCTCTTCAGGCCACTTGCTCGCATGACCAGCTCTGGCTGGTGGACCGTGCTTGCCTAGAGATGTCCACCAGGGGGCTCCCGGACGTCTAGGGGCCCAACCACATTTAAATAGATCCAGTAAAGTTTTATCCATCCATCCATCCATCCATCCATCCATTCGAAGGGCACTTTAATGAACTCTTCACGACTCCATTTATTGGCGCACCACATTACGTGGTTCGCATATATTGTGCGCCAATCAATCACGGAAACTGGATCATTGGAAGCGAGTATTCTTACGTATTGATCGCGTGTCGGCGTTTGTTGGTGTAGATATTCATTTTCATACTCATTTTCTTTTGCTCAGAGGGGATAAACAATGATAATCAAGGGTAGGCTGTGTGAGCTGAATGAAAAAAATATAGCAAGGAGAACATAGTAAATATAAATAACAGGAAGAACACTGGGTTCATTTTTTCCACAGGAAACAAAATGAATCGAAACGTAACTTTGTTTCGTCTAAAGCGGTTGGCATGTTCTGCTATCAACATCTCGCGATGTCCACGCGAAGCGCAGCTTGTAGGCAGCGTGGAATTGACTCGCAGAGCGCATCTACGAAGTCCCTCCTCTCACCAAAGCCCTTCCACTCGCGCGTTATGGCGAGCCAGAGCTCGTCGGCACTTGCCCCTCCAACATTCAGCTTGGAGAAACTTTCCTTCATCGTGCCCCACACGTTCATAACATTGAAGTCTGCACCTTTCGGAGGCAAGTAAAGAACGCGGACACCACATTTTTAAGAAGTTTTTCCACAGCTCTGGCCATGTGCACCGGCTCAGGTCTTGTTGGAACAAGTAGCAGCCATCTTTAAATGGCCCGTCAAGAGCGTACGGAAATAGGTGGAAGTCCTGAATTTCGCTGCAAACTTCAGCTGTGAACAATGGGGACAGCCGGATTATCGGACCGAGGCCCTCTTTGCTAATTGCTCCCCAAACGTTGAGGGCAGAGTGGCCGCTGTTGTAGATCTCGGAAACATACTCAGGCTCATATCTACACGAAAAGGAGGCAATGGATAATGGTCTTTTCAGATGAAAGACTTCTTGCGCGTCCGAAGAATTTGCGCTTAAAAGATCAGAATGAAAAGGAAAATACCTGCAGTTCTATGGTCTCCATACCCGGCGCTCTTAATCCCATCTAGATGAAAATGTCGATTCATCTGAGAATATGACTTCCTTCCATTCTTCACAGTCGTCCATCGCTCATATGCCCTGCCAAACTCAAGGCGCCGGCGTTTTTGGCACTCCGTAATGTGTGGCTTTTGTGCCGCGACAAATCCACGAAGACCAGCCTCTCGCATGCGCCTTCTAATTGTTTCCTCACTGGCTTGCAGGTTGAGGGCTGTCTTGATCTGGCGGGTGCTCTAAACAGGATCGGCAACGGCTGCAGCAACAATCAGAAGGTCGGACTCTTGCAACATGCATCGGTTTCCTCCCGATCGTGCTGCATCTTTGAGTCGGCCATCTTCGTCCCTGTATGCTTGGATTATTTGGTTGACCGCACTTATAGACTTTCCTGTGAGGCGGCATATCTCACGTTGAGGTATATCTTGTGAACTGAGCTTAATTATATTTCTCCGCACATTCATCGGCACTTTTTTCGGCATGTTGACTCGATTGTAGTAGGGCGGAATTCGCGTAACTGTCATTGTTTAAATATGTTCGTATCTCTTTATCAATCGAGCCGCCGATATCATCACGGTTGCATCAGACGCAAACGCCGCCCTTTGCCAGCGCTAGTCACGGTCACCTACCATAAATATTTTGAGCAAATGATAAATACGGCCCACATGAAAAATGAAAAACAAAGGCGCCCAAGCACCCGACCATGCAGACACGAGCGCTTATGCTCCAACGCGAGTGCATGCGCAGACACAGCTTGTCACGGACACCATCGGCCCGGCCCCCTTGACAAAACGTTAAGGGGCACCTAGGGCTACCGTTTTGGAGCAACGCAACCCAAACTAGATGCACTAGGGAGCCAACCCTGCTCGCTAGGGAGACCGCGCACGCGCAGACCATGGTACTACTTTTTCCACGGGCGCGCTCCGTCGGCGAGCGGCCGCGTGTGTTGCGTTCTGAATTATTGTGAGAGCGCCTGTACATTCCATGCCAAAGAACTCATTCCATGCCGCAGACATATAGGCACATTATCTCCGATTCCTAAAAGGGTCTATGGTTTAGCTCGAAACTTCGTAAAAGCAATTGCGGTAAACTCCGTTTAAACGGAAGAAGAAATTGTTCCATTTATCCAAGTTTCGTTAAAGCGCTTCGCACAGAAATAAAGAAAATCATCTTGGGAAAAGCGTCGAGTGTTTTATTGCCGTAAGCAAGGCGACGTTGTTCTGTTCTGCGTGGAATATCATCACTCGCTGGTTAGTACTGATGTCCTGTATACATCCAAACTCTGCCGCCTTCTCTTTAAAAATTGGGCAACTGCAGTAAGAATTGGCGCTGCGGGAATACTTGAACCACTGCAACGCTACTTTTTTTTTTCAATTTGCTCCTGTTTAAATGTGCGCATGCGCATCCGATCCTTCAGAAATATGGCGGTGTCGGCAGCATGTATCTACTCTCTGCCTTTCATTATCCATCACAACGGGGACTCCGGAATACGAAACAATGCTGTGCTTTGCGCATTTCATGACGTCCATTTACGTAGCCACTGCATGTGAGCGCCTTGTGCTATCGCATTTTTTTTTGTCTAGTGCCATGAAGAGGCATCGGTCGGGAAAATTAAGCAACAAGAATGCCGCACAGAAGCCTTTGACGCCACATCGCCGCCATTGCCTGATTGATTATGCTTTATTGAATGTGAGCGCAAGCGCAAATAAAATCTTTGTCCACACATTGAGGAAATAAGATGATCGTCCTCTAAGTAAACAGACAGTACTAAAGAGCACCGTCCCTACCGATCATCGGCTCAGAAGGCAGTGAAGGCGCTTTTGTGCTTTCTCAGAACGTCTGGTTTGCGCGAGCGGCTTTAACTCAAGTACTGTCCGTACACGTCTTTACATCTTCTCTCTCCCGTCTCTCTTTTCCCCTTCTCCCTTCACACAGCGTAGGGTAGCCAACGAGACTCTTGACTGGTTAACATCCCAGCCTTTCTATATTCCTCTCTCTCTCTCTCTCTCTCTCACTATTTAACACTGTTGTCAGACTGTTCATGGCTTGTATGTTGTATAAGGTGGTCTAACCGCCCGTGAAGTACGTGGTGGTCGGTTGCAGTTCCGTTTAAGCTGAGTTCGCAGGAAAAGTGTTCCGTTTAAGCGAAGCTTGCAAACATTGTGCCTGTGAGCTTCCAACCAAAGTTGGTGCCCTCATTTCGTTTCTCCGGCATTTCCACTCAAAGCGTGTTTTGTTTAATAGGAGTCCAGTGTAGCCCTTTGCTGAATGTCAGGCGATGGGTCTTTCTCGAATACTTGTAAGTTCGCTCCTCTGCACAGTTCAGGCAGGCACCTATAAACTCTCCTTCCGAGAATACATTACTACCTGAAGCGCTGTGCTGTCAGGCTGTAGGCCTGCTACGCCTATCAAGTTGACGCTGGTTTATTGTTTCGTTTTTCTATTCCGCTTACTCTTCCGAGAGATTTGGGTGTCGTCTAGTCTTGGCGACACTGGTAGGCAGTTCTGCAAGACACGGTCACAGCTATTTATTCCTTTGAAGAAGCCTCCTCCACGCGCGGTGGACAATGCAGCCAGTGACCGTCCACAGCTCGAACCGCGTAGGTTAGATATGAGACTGTTTTCGCTTCTGACTATAAATGCGCAAGGATGGAACTGTGGATGATAAATTCAGAGCGAAGTTATTAAGGGGCATTTGTCAACACTTCTGGAGTGGCGATGTTCGGCGATAAAGTCGGCACCAAATGCCAACCACAACGCAGTCAGCAACGCAGCCTGTGCCTGAGTTCCGCAGCGGCCATAGGATGCCAGGGGTGCTATTTCGGCATTGTCAAATTGCGCCACATTTCTAAATGTGCTAATGGTCGCTTATTGAGCCAATCAGAGACGCCCGTAGCAGTCCTCAGTGCCTCGTCTGGGCCAATCAGAGCTGACAAGATGGCTAATTCGACAACATGGTAGAATTTGTCAATGTTCGAAATAGCACCTCAGGGCGTCGGTGAGAACCCACAGCCGAACGCCAGCGTTCGTCGAGTTAGCGCAGCACACAAGAAAACGGGCTGCGTATGAATGAATTAGTTTATTTCTCCTGTTTACAACAGAAAGAAAGGAGAAGCTAAAGGCCATGTGGCCTGACAAAGGCTTCTGCTCCCGCAGCAATTTGGCACGAAGGCCGTACGCAGCAACATGTATCATATAGACATACCGAAATCAACTGGACTGTTGCGAGATAACAGAAAGTATCGAAGTGCTAAGCTCACGTATACTCGACTGTTCGAAAAAAAAGCTCAGGTACAGCGAAGAAATTGCGCACTAAATAGTGACTCGACAACAACCGCAAGTGCCGTCACTGCACTAACCCTTTAAAACTAACAGGCCGCCTTTGACGAAGATAGGACCTCCTATCGAAACGTTGGCCAGCCTTTCCGAGGCACCTTGTCCCTGTTTATAACCTTGATACCACATAGTGTCGGATTGTAATTTGAATATACGAGAAAACATAATTCTGTTACGCGGAAATTCAAACACAACACCCTTTTCCAGCATTTCTACCAATCACAGAGCGGGGCGCCGGGAAGCGTGAGAAGCAGTCAGGGATCTTTGAATGCTATCGCGTTCCACTCTTAAAGGCTACCCTTAAGCGTCCTCCAAATTTTAAATTCTAGTTCACTGCAGCCTAACCACAGCGCTATCTTTTAAGTTCCATGCTTGGAAGCTTACTGGAGCTGGGCTGCTTGCGTGTCAGAGCCTAGAAGCGTTACGTCTAGCGTGCATTCTGCATAGAGAACACCAGATAGGACTCGCCTGCTTGCGCAACCAGTGCGGAGTAGGCACTAGAGTGAAAGATCCACTCTGCGAACGCACCGCTTCATAACAGTATAGACAAATGAAAGTATTTCTAATTCTAAGCACGCAATATTTAGCAAACATTTGAATGGCAACAGAAGCAACCTGTGTGGCTCTGCAAAGTTTGGCCAACAGGAATCATGATTATTGCTTGAGGGCAATTAGCAATATTTCAAGACGATCATTACATCCGGTGCCAAGCAAGAAAACCACTTACTCTTTTGTTTTCTCCTTTTGTTTAGTTTAAATCGAGCACGATGTATTGCAATCAGTGCAGGCGCCTGTATCCATAGGTACGACAGCTGTACGTGTCCCTATACGTCTGAATAAAGCTTGCAAGCCACAGTTGCGAACTCGCTTCATCCAGAATACTTACGATTCGATGTCTGCCATGTTCCTTTGGCAGTTTTCTCATGGTTACCAGTGGTGTGATGAGCGCATGGTAAGGGGTCTTCACTGGAGCACTATTCATCTACGCGGAAATGAACGCCGCTAACCGTACGCTCATGTACAGTTTGTCGTACTCGAGTTCCGTGCTTTCGGGGCGCGTTAGGGATCAAATTTGTTCTGCAGCCTTCCGTTACGACGTCTACCGTACCTACAGTGTTAAGTTAAAGCGTTAAACTTCACAAAGCGATCAATTAGAACAGTGTAAATGAGCACGGGCAGTAAGAACATCTGTTATAGTATTACCTGAAATTGCTGAGGATCCAAGTTGTTGTTGGCCGGGATGAATGCCAGTAATTCAACAGTCGTATCATAAAAAGCAAACAGATTCACCAAGGACATTACACAGCGAGGGTTCTCGAAGCCAGCAGCATTAATGCCTTCAAGTAGCATGTCTGGGCCTTCCCTTGCTGTCACCCAAATAATTCACGCACACGTGACGCCTGCCGCAGAAAGGATGCTCCACATCTGCCACCTAGGCTAGTGAGTGGTGGTGCTGGCTAACACTGCCGTGGTTAGTTCTAGTAGCTAATAGTAAATACCCCAGAAAGTAGATGGGAAAACGCCGCCGCGGTAGCTCAATTGGTAAGAGCATCGCACGCGTAAGGCGAAGGAGTGGGTTCACATCCCACCTGCGGCCAGTTGTTGTATCCATCACTTTGATTTACATTGCTGTCTATTTCCTTTCTTTTTTTCATTCAATAAGTACACATAATTTCAAGTCGTTTCCCTTATGCTGTCATTGGTGTCTTTGTTGGCTTGTTATGATATGACTAATAAAAATCGGCCCTCTCGGTTTCCTTTCTTGTAAAAATTTAACAGGAGAGATGGTGACGGAATCTGACACACGGAGAGCAAAAAACCAGTTAGGAAAACATGGCTAAGTCCTGTATTCTCTCAAAGTTAGAAGGAAATAAAAAGAGGTTATCTTCAGTGATGTCCAAAAGTACGCTGAGGTAGAAATATTGCGTAGCTCGGAAATTTATAATTGAAACGCAAATGAACCTGAATCGAGCGTGAACTTCGAGAAATGAAACATGGCAGGGTAACTTGAAATTTGGAGATCAGTGACTGCACAAACATAACTCGGCGCCATTGATAACGCCGCCAAATCATTCTGCTGTGAGATAAGAATTAGAACAAGTGATTAAAACTTTTTTGCGAACGGAAGAAAAAAATGTGGATTGTAAGGGCTTTAGAAATGTATGCACAGAAACATGCTTACTTCAGATATCTAGTGGAATAAGCCAAGCCTCCAGATAAAGCCCATGGTAAGACACAATGCTTGGCAGACGAAGACACAGATGCGCTGCTTGCGTTTTCGGACGTATTAGGGGGCTTAGCTTGTGAGCTGCACATCCTGAAACATAAGACCACGGTATTTGCGAATGGGATAACTACAAAGCTGATAAAAAATAGCGCAATGTAGAAAGAAGATAGTGGTTCGGTCATTCATTTGCCCAGTCATTCGTAGGATAGCGTTTTTAAAGAGTTCGATTTACTTGGCTCATTGCTCACTTTGGAGACATCGGCGCTGTTTGTATTGGTGGGCCGATTGCGGAGACACTGCAGTGTCGGTGAATGTGCGCCACTGGAGATGTGTCACCAGGTATGTCGTCGTGCCCCTGGCTGTGCGCTATCGTTGTCATGCTGTCGTTTTCGTCACATATTTGTTGCCAAGCCATCGTCGTCATACAGTTGGCATCAAGCCATGTCATGCCATCGTCGTCGTCTACTTTTCGCCGATCGGTCATCGTTAGGTCATCGCCGGTATACATTCGTCGTCGTGCCGTCTTCGTCACACCGTCGCCATGATTCCTTCTTCGTCATTCCATCCTAACCACTGTTTGGATCGGACTGCTGGTACGATCTGTTGGGAACTCGGCGCTGACGCCCGTGGTTGTACCTGGGTCGCAAGCCCCAAGGGTAGCGTTGGCCTGGCGGCCTGGGGTACAACTGGAAGCATCCGAAGGTCCCGGCAAAGCATGAGTCGACTGGTAACAACAAAACAACTTGTTTATTTTAACATCGCAAAGAGTTGGCGGTCAGGTTGACCGAAGTAGAGAGACGGGAGAGCACTTCACTCAACAGAAGAAATCGGAGCCCTCCTTTTTGCGTCCGGGGGCAGCTGTTTTTATACTCTCGCAGTTGAGGGCAAGAAGGAACCCCTCAAAAGACGAGCACGTGAATGTACAATGGGCTAATGGTGACGCACACTGTCGTAGCGATGCCGTAGCACCATGACGAGCACGATCTCGTAGCACCCTGTCGAGCACGATCTCGTAGCACCCTGTTGTAGCGCTGCCGGTCGGGCACAATGACTGTAATGAGAGGATGGTCCCTGCTTTGGCATCGCCTGTTTCGGGCACAATGACTGGAATGAGAGGATGGTCCCTGCTTTGGCATCGCCTGTTTCGGGCACAATGACTGGAATGAGAGGATGGTCCCTGCTTTGGCATCGCCTGTTTCGGGCACAATGACTGGAATGCGAGGATGATCCCTATGCGGTCGCATCGCCGCAGTCGCGCTTGGAAACACCTGGCGATGAGCGTTGCGGCGACGACGATCGGGCCAAAAATGTCTGCCGCCCCGCCGCAGTCGCGCCGGCAAAACCACGTGTCGCAGGCGAATCGCAACAGACCGCCCCGCCGGGGGAAGGAGATCCCGATGGACAGGGGACTGCATCCGCTGTCCGGAGGGATGTCGCTCGATGATGCACATAACCGAAGTCGGGCGTCCCTCGACGTTTCTTGAGCGCAGCGCACAGAGAAGGCCTCGTTCTCTCGTTCAGGTTCGCACGGGACACTGCAAAGTGACTTCGGGAGAGTTCACATTTTTGTTCTCGTTCCCGGCAAGCGTTAGAACTACGCTGAAACTCAACCGCTCAGTCAGCAAGCACGGCACAACCCTCACTAAGCCCTGCCAGGCTCTTTCCCCTTTTTATACCACTGCCTAGTTCCTTACAGTAGTCTAGCATCACTCAGAACGCGTCCACAAATTGAAAAATTGCACTAGAAAGCATATCATCACTTTGAAACACTAAACAAAAGCAATATGTTAAAAAAAAAATCCTGCCTCAGGAAGAAAAACATCAGTAACAAACAATTTTGAGGCTGATTCCTACGTTAGGGGCTTCGACTTAAGCCATCGGCGTTACCGTTGAGACTCCCCTTTTTGTAACGCACCTCAAAGGAATATTGTTGTAAAGCGAGGCTCCAGCGCAGGAGGCGGCCATTTTTGGGAGAGATGGTCTGCAGCCATTGGAGAGGGCAGTGATCCGTCTCAATGATAAACCTCGAGCCGGCTAGATAGCATGACAATTTCTGAACGGCCCACACGAGACACGCACACTCTTTCTCGGTGGCGCTATACGCCTGCTCACGACTGGTCAGCTTACGACTAGCATACAGGACGGGGTGTTCTACTTCTCCATTTTCCCGTTGGCACAGTACAACGCCCATGCCTCGCTCACTAGCATCGCACTGAACAACGAACCCTTTTGTATAGTCTGGCGATCGTAGCACAGGCTGGTTTGTTAGGGCACTCTTTAGGGCGCTAAAAGCTCTTTCCTTTGTTTCGTCCCCGACGACTGTTTGAGGCTCTGTTTTTATTAGAGCATCCGTCAGGGGAGCCGCGATATCAGAGTACCTAGGGATGTACCTCTGATAGTAGCCGGCGACACCCAAGAACGACCGAATATCGGTCTTGGTGCGCGGTTGCGGAAAGTCTCGCACAGCGGCCACTTTTATTTCAGAGGGGCGGCGACGACCCTGACCAATCACGTGACCGAGGTAGACAACCTCGGCCTGTGCTAACTGGCACTTAGGAGCCTTTACTGTCAAGCCTGCTTCGCGCAGGCGGGTTAGCACTGCCCGCAAGTGTGTCATATGCTCAGACCAGGATGCGGAGAATATCGCTACGTCGTCTAGATACGGTAAAGCGAATTCTTGCTGTCCCCGCAACACTTTATCCATGAGACTTGAAAAACAGTATGGCGCGTTCTTCAAACCAAAACTCAACACTTTAGGACGGAATGTTCCCATTGGTGAAATGAACGCCGCATACCTACTAGCCTCTTCTGTAAGTGGAACCTGCCAATAACCCCTGACAAGATCTAGGGTGGAAATAAACTGAGCGCTACTAACTTTCTCAAGGCGCTCCTCGATGTTAGGGATCGGATAAATTTGATCCTTAGTGATGGAATTTAGCCTGCGGTAGTCGACGCAAGGACGAGGTTCCTTGCCCGGTACCTCAACTAAAATCAAAGGGGAGGTATAATCACTCTCACCTGCCTCAATAACACCGAGCTGTAGCATTTTCTTTACCTCAGCCTCCATAATATCGCTCTGGCGGGGTGACACCCGATACGCCTTGGATCGTACTGGCTCTGGGGAGGTAAGTTCTATATCATGAGTAAGTACCGAAGTCCTACCAGGCCTCTCAGAGAACAGACCTTGAAACTCTTGTAATAGCTGGTGTAGTTCGGTTTTCTGCTCGGGCGACAGCGGTGCTTTACTGATAAGGTCACTAATGACTTGACCGGTGTCTTCCCTGTTCGTCACTGAGCCTAGTCCCGGAAGCTCGACCGGAAGCTCTTCAGGACTGTTTACCATCATGCACACCACTGCTTCCCTTTGTCTATAAGGTTTGAGCAGATTACAGTGGTAAACTTGCTGTGCTTTCCGCTTTCCTGGCAGACTTACCACGTAGTTAACGTCCGACAGTTTCTGAACAATTCGTGCTGGGCCCTCCCACTGCACGTCTAGTTTGTTGTCTAGCGATGTGCGCAATATCATGACCTCATCGCCAACCTCAAAACGACGGGCCCTGGCTGTCCGATCATAATAAACCTTGGCCCTCTGCTGGGCCTTTGTCATTGCTTCACCTGACAACTCCTGTGCCCTTCTTAAGCGTTCGAGGAGCTTAAGCACGTACTCCACCACGACTGGGTCGTCGCCCCTACCTTCCCACGATTCTCGAAGCATGCGAAGCGGAGATCGAAGCGAGCGACCGTACACCAGTTCAGCTGGCGAAAACCCCGTAGCCGCATGCGGCGCGGTCCTTAAAGCAAACATCACCCCAGGCAGACACAGCTCCCAGTCAGTTCGATGTTCAAAACACAACGCTCTCAACACGCGCTTCATGACGGAGTGGAGCTTCTCAACGGAATTCGACTGTGGGTGGTACACTGAGCTGTGTAACAGCTTTACCCCACACCTTTCGAGAAAAGTTGTCGTCAAAGCGCTAGTAAACACTGTGCCCTGATCTGATTGGATTTCCGCAGGAAAACCAACTCGCGCAAATATGGACAGTAGTGCATTAACTATCTCAACTGAGCTGAGTTCTTTAAGCGGCACTGCTTCAGGGAACTTTGTCGCTGGGCAGATCACAGTCAAAATGTGTCTGTACCCCGTGGCTGTTACCGGCAGAGGTCCCACAGTATCAATAACGAGCCGTCTAAAAGGCTCCGTAATGATAGGTACCAATTTCAACGGCGCCCTCGATTTGTCCCCTGGTTTGCCCACCCGCTGACAAGTGTCACATGTCCTCACGAAATGGTCTGCGTCCCGAAAACACCCTGGCCAATAGTACTCTTGCAAGAGACGGTCCTTAGTTTTCTTAACTCCTAGGTGTCCGGACCACGAACCCCCATGCGACAAGCGCAACAGATCCTGACGATAGCATTGAGGCACGATCAGCTGATCGAACTCCACTCCTCTTCGGTCTAGATACTTCCGGTACAGGACTCCACCTCTTTCCACAAAACGCGCAGTTTTCCTGGCGATACCTTCTTTGACATTGCAGCGCACGTTTTCCAGGCTGCCATCCTTTTTTTGCTCGGCTATCAAAGCCGACCGGCTGACTTTTAGCAACCTATCAAGTCCGTCTGACGTAGGCGCGATGAGCAAATCAGTAGATAGCTCTTCTAACTTTCCCGAATCGGGATTTTCCTCTCCAGTATCTGGCGCCTTCAACGCTACAGACTCAATTTTATTCAGTTCGGGCGTGCTCTGAATATCAGCTTGCTGCGCCTCTGACCCTTTTTCGTTGTTTGATAACGTCGGCCCCGCAACTACCGCCTTTGCAGCGAGCTCCCGAACCTTCGATCTGGTTAAGGCCTGAACACTAGCTTCACCAAACAAAAGCCCCTTCTCGCGCAGGAGGTGATCGGACCTGTTTGAAAATAGGTACGGGTACTGGGGTGGCAGCATAGATGACACTGCCGCCTCCGTCTCAAGCGCTCCGAAAGGTCCTTCAATAAGCACTTTTGCTACCGGCAGACACACGCTATGAGCTTCCACGGCTTGCTTGATCCATGCGCACTCGCCCGTGAACATATGGGGTTCTACATAAGACGGGTGAACTACATCCATTGTAGCTGCGGAATCGCGAAGCACTCGGCACTCTTTCCCGTTCACGAGGAGGTCTCGCATGTAAGGCTCGAGAAGCTTCATGTTCTCGTCAGTGCTGCCTATTGAAAAAAACACAACTTTTGGTGTTGTTTCCGGACACTGCGCCGAAAAGTGACCCGGCTTCTGGCACGTATAACAAACGCCCGCTCGCCTCATCTCGAACCGCTTTCTGCGTTCGGCTTCGGCTGCCGCCGTCTCCTTAGGTTCGGTCGCACTGCTTCCACTCGCATCCGCACTACGCGTGTTCCCCTTTGCTCTCATGGGTGTGAACTTCGGCCTCTCGAACTTCGAGCCAAATTCACCCTTTT
Organism: Dermacentor variabilis; assembly: GCF_050947875.1. Lineage (NCBI taxonomy): Eukaryota > Metazoa > Arthropoda > Arachnida > Ixodida > Ixodidae > Dermacentor > Dermacentor variabilis. Next base: position 111,754,717 of record NC_134576.1, read on the forward strand.
GACCATCCTTAGCTCCGCGAGCCCGACGCGTCACAAACTCCTCGGCTAGCTCAGCGGCTTTAGCCACCGTACAAACGTCTGGCCTATCCAAGACCCAGTATCGCACGTTCTCCGGTAACCGACTATAAAACTGTTCTAGCCCGAAGCACTGCAGAACTTTATCGTGGTCACCAAACGCTTTCTCTTCTTTGAGCCACTCCTGCATGTTCGACATAAGCCTATACGCAAACTCTGTATATGACTCACTTCTGCCTTTCTCATTTTCCCGAAACTTCCGACGGAACGCCTCCGCAGACAGCCGGTACTTTTTTAGAAGACTCGATTTCACTGTGTCGAAATCCTCTGCCTCCTCTCTATCCAAGCGAGCGACTACGTCGGCCGCCTCGCCGGGTAACAAAGTGAGCAAGCGCTGTGGCCACGTTTCCCGAGAGAACCCCTGCTTCTCGCACGTTCGCTCAAAGTTAACCAGGAACAAACCAATGTCCTCTCCAAGCTTAAACGGCCGCATCAGGTCAGTCATTTTGAACAATACGCGTTCTCCTGCACCGTGTGCCTGACTTCCATTACGAGCGCGTTCCATCTCTACCTCAAGACGCTTCATTTCCAAAGCGTGTTGACGGTCACGCTCTTCTTTTTCTTTCTGCTCTTTAAGTTCGCGCTCCTGTTTCTCTTTTTGCTCTTTAAGTTCGCGCTCCTGTTTCTCTTTTTGCTCTTTAAGTTCGCGCTCCTGTCTTTTTGACCTCTCCTCAATAGTCTCAAGGCATTCCGACAGCTCGTCATCCTCAGCCTCTAACTCAAGAATAGCCTTTAGCAGTTCAGGTTTTCTTAGTTTGTCTGAGACATCCAGACCCAACTCTCTTGCAAGCTCCAACAATTTCGGTTTGCGCAACGACTTCAAATCCATGGCTGCTCTGAATGCTGCTTTCTCTACTGCTTACTATTGTCTTGCCGCAAACTAACCCGGCAGCAACGACAACCACAATTACCAGCTCTGTTTCTGACACTAACAAAAGCCTGGCAAAGCTCAGAAGAAGAAAGTCCCGCACTCACCAAACCTCGCAGCCAAGAGTCCAGCGCAGTCGTTCCGCTGCAGGCAACCAGTCATCACACAGGGCTCGTTGCACTGCTCCCGGATCGTCGTTGAGCTGCTCAGCATACAGTCAACTGCATCTCTTCGCTGCTGGCCTCCGTTGTCGCGATCTCACCGCTGGCAGACAGTTGTTTGAAGTCGGAGGCGATCTCACCGCTGCCAACCAGATGTTTGGATCGGACTGCTGGTACGATCTGTTGGGAACTCGGCGCTGACGCCCGTGGTTGTACCTGGGTCGCAAGCCCCAAGGGTAGCGTTGGCCTGGCGGCCTGGGGTACAACTGGAAGCATCCGAAGGTCCCGGCAAAGCATGAGTCGACTGGTAACAACAAAACAACTTGTTTATTTTAACATCGCAAAGAGTTGGCGGTCAGGTTGACCGAAGTAGAGAGACGGGAGAGCACTTCACTCAACAGAAGAAATCGGAGCCCTCCTTTTTGCGTCCGGGGGCAGCTGTTTTTATACTCTCGCAGTTGAGGGCAAGAAGGAACCCCTCAAAAGACGAGCACGTGAATGTACAATGGGCTAATGGTGACGCACACTGTCGTAGCGATGCCGTAGCACCATGACGAGCACGATCTCGTAGCACCCTGTCGAGCACGATCTCGTAGCACCCTGTTGTAGCGCTGCCGGTCGGGCACAATGACTGTAATGAGAGGATGGTCCCTGCTTTGGCATCGCCTGTTTCGGGCACAATGACTGGAATGAGAGGATGGTCCCTGCTTTGGCATCGCCTGTTTCGGGCACAATGACTGGAATGAGAGGATGGTCCCTGCTTTGGCATCGCCTGTTTCGGGCACAATGACTGGAATGCGAGGATGATCCCTATGCGGTCGCATCGCCGCAGTCGCGCTTGGAAACACCTGGCGATGAGCGTTGCGGCGACGACGATCGGGCCAAAAATGTCTGCCGCCCCGCCGCAGTCGCGCCGGCAAAACCACGTGTCGCAGGCGAATCGCAACACCACGCTCTCGTCTTTCCATCGCGATTACACCGGCGTTATCGCGTGATCTTCGCGTCACTATGTCGTCGTCCGACAGTGACTCTCATGCAATGGTTGACTTGCCGTCGTCGTGATGTCGTCGTGACCGTCCCATCGTCTTCGTTCCAGTTTCGCCGTCCGATTGTCGTCGCACTGTCGTTGTAAGGCCGTCCTCCCTGCGCCATTGTCGTCATACAGTAGTCATCAAGCCATCGACGTCGTACACTCGTCCCCATCGCGTTGTCCTCCAGTCACGCTGTCGCCGTTATACTGTCTTCTTCATTTCAGAATCGTCCTCCCATTGTCATGCCGTCGACGTCATAGCACTTTCGGCTGCGTCAGTGCATGCATGCAGTAAATCGAATCTCGATATGAGCGTGCGAGGTGTCTTCAATTTCGGTGTTATCGCCATTTGTTAGTTTATGGTAAAAGTGAAGAAGCTGGCACCGGACCAAGATATGAACACTTCAAAAGATTTCAAAAGCGCGCGTGAAGTCATCGTTTAACTTACGGCAAATAGGAAACTCAGTTATCTCATTTAGAACCCACCGCGGTAGCTTATAGTGACAACGGCAGTGAGCCCCTGACAACGAAGTCGCTGGTCCGGCTACGGACGAGGCTGCCGCATTCCGATGGGCACAGAATGCAAAAACAAAATCCTCGTGCACCGTGCGTTGGGCGGTTTGAGTTTTGCCGCGTCGGGGGTCATCAGATCGTAACTTCAGCAGGGGAATCCCTGGCATTTGTTTAGGGATTTTTTTTAATCTCTGTGACAGCTATGCTAGTCAGCGGGAAAGTGCATTACAATTTCCGTGAGTGTTCTTCTCAGCGCTGCACTGCCTGCATTTGAAGCATAGCAGCACTAGCTTCTCCTTGTATCCGAAGTACAGAACTTAAACCGACAGGTTCTAGAACTGTCAGTACATTTTTGTATGTTTTGTTCCGCAATACTCCATCACACTGACACCGCAGGCGAGACAAGGTAGACAGCTTTTTCACAACGCACCCTCGTACTGCAGAAAAGTAAGCTTCTCACGTCCACCCCCTTCTCCCTTATCCCAGCCTTCGCATTTCCGTTTCTTTTTTTTTAATGTTTTGTTTACGCATTCGCGCTGAATCCACAGGAAACGATCTTTTTTTTTTTTTGCGTGCGCAACAGTCTTGTCGCTTTTGGCCTGAGGATCTCTCTGCACTTAACTACCGTAAAATTACACGTACAATATTTTTTTCCTGCATAGATATAACTAGAAGTGTTGAATCGCATATCGATATAACACAACTAAGAGAAAATGGGGGATGTTTGAATATCACTATTTCAATCAAACGGAATGAGATCTGTCGAAACATTGACGTCTGAAGTCGACCGTAATATTTTTGTGCATAAAACAGCTGGGGAAGTTACATGGAATGGAAAGAGGGCGAAATCTCATGTATTTGCTTCAGCATACGCAAAAATATCGTAACTTCTCTCAAATGTGTTACCCTTTACATAAAGGAGAGCTTACAGGTCACCAGACATACCAGTTAGCTTATAGAGGGCGCTTTATGCATGCCGTCGAAGATACACATGATGAGCTTTTAGTGCAGGCAGGCTCTCATGCTCGTTGTAGCCTTGTATGACCGGCCATATTTCTTTAATTAACTAATAATAATAGCAAAATATCGTATTTTCTGGCCAGTTGCTGTCATGCCAAGTAGTAGTTCTCGAAATTTATAATTTTAACGTGCTGCTAAATAAATGTTTGATATATCACCACGTAAAGCGAAAATCACATCCACCTTATTGTAATAGGTATAGTCGATATAAAGCTAGGCAATATACACAAAGGTTTGCATTGTACGCGGGAATCTACGGTACGTGTCCAGCGTTCTGAAGCGAGAAAATGATCAAGACTCCGTTTCTCCCAAGCAACACGTCCGCCTGCTTCTTTTTTTTTTCCACGTCTGCTTTCACGGTTCTGTCGTCTGTCACGCGGTCTGCTATCTTGTTGGGCGTCTGCTGTCTTCTGTCTTCCTTTTATCCATTTTTGCGCCACTCTTGCTTTCGTTGTCGGCGTTCTCTGTGCCGAGGCGTTTGTTTTCGTTTCTTCAATGTCTCGACTCAGACACACGTTATGTCCTCTGTATTTCCCTTTCTTTACATGTGCGCATGTCCTACAACGAATTCTTGGATGGTCCGCTGCTTCATGCTCACGTCTCAGGGACTCCAGTGTCCTTATTTTGCCACATAATTCTTCTTTACAGTTTGAATTCACAATAGGGAACATCGCCAATGTTGCTATACATTTGTCCACAGACCTCGTACCGGATGTTACTTCTTGTCATCTTCTTATTCTGATTTTTTTCCCTGTACTTGCTTCAAAGCGCGCATCCAGGTTGCTTTACTGTAAAAACAAAACAACGGTTGCGTCTTGTCCAAATGTGGTTACTATTATTACTAATCCTGACAAGGTTGAGAACCGATAGGCCTATATTTGTGATTGTATGGTAATTTATAAATAGGACACCCAAACAATCAACATTAGTCAGCACAGCAAGTATAGCTTTGGAAACTGAGTAGTGACTGATTACCTTAAGTTGCTGAGTTTTACATTCTTGCAACATATATTATTAGGCTTTCAAACCTGGAGTTTGAGCTGAAAGCCAATATATGTATATAAAGAAGTTTATTCTCTCCCAAACAAAAAGTAAATTCCTTTCATTCAACATGTTCCCTGCTTTAGCACCATTAATACTTTTGCCATTATTTCCGGTTTCAGGCGAATATTGTATATTCTTTGTAATGCCTATTCTTCGGTATCATTTATGGAAGCAACTTTTTTTGTCTGCTTTATACTTTGTAGACATAACATTTTTTTCTCTCTGTGTGTGTGGAATCAGGTTGTTTTCTGTGCAGTGAGAATGGTATTGTTTTATAACCCACCGGGGGAAGGAATATACAAATAAAAAGCACATGATGGCAGATCTCAAAGAACAAAATAAAACAATCACTTTCCCCTTTCCTGTCTTTCAAGTGTCTTCTGTCAAACTAAATAATTATATTACATGGGGAGATGATCTCTTTTTAGAGAACTTCAAACACGAGTTGCAGTTTGCCGCTCTGATATGTAAACCCACATCTGAGGTTGCCTATATATATTCAGTGCATATGTCACATAACACTCATCTTCCGCAAAAATCTTGTGGTCTTGTTTATTTGCACTTGTAACAACTGAAATATAGAGCGATTTCGTAAGGATTCAAAGTCCTGAAAGAAGGCGTACGAACAGACTCAAGTACAGCACACACACATAAAAAAAGCACCACACGAATGCCTACCATCATCTGAAAGGTTGCACAATGACGTAAAAGAGGGACGATGCATGCCCTATCTGCGCATGCCCGAGGGAAAGCAGCGTCATCCCATACATCGTGGACACGTGGGGGCACTCACGAAAGACAACTGCTTAGTCTAGCCAATTCTTTACGCAAAGACAATCGAGAACTGACTTACGCATACGTTACCGATAATAACCATGTGCCATTCCTCGACCACATGGCACACTTGTTCGCTCTTAAGTCTGGGATGGCTGCAACGCGATCGCAAGTGTACTTGAAAATTTTACAGTTTGGTTGCGCTCAGACAGGAGAAATGAACACCTTCATCTTGTTCCCGAGCGGCAGTTCCAATTCTAAGATCTGAATCTAAGACTTCGTCTTAAGACAGAAGTTCAAACCTTTTCCCAATGAAAAGCATTCGGTTGACTCGCACTTACACATCTTTATTTATATTTTCTTTATCCTCATGTGGGTCTCTTGCCTTTTCTGCACGCTTGCGCATGCGCAGGTGTGCTGGTGTTCTGGTCTCCGTTCCACGACCCCCGGGTGCACGAAAACGCCCCGGTGGGTGTCCACGTGACCACGGTACGCGCCCTGGACGAGTCGGCGCCGGGAAAGCCCGTGGCCTACAGCCTGCTGGATGTCAAGGACTCCAACCACTTCCACCTGAACCACCTGACTGGAAACCTGACCACTGCGCGACCCATCACCAGGAAGGTCGGCGACAAGTACGTGGTCAGTATACCGGCGGCATTCCCGACTTTGTTCTCAGCGAATGTCTTATAGGTGTGGGTGCAGCTTTTTTGGCGCACAAGACGAGGACGAAGAAGAGGCTGAGACGCACGAGCGCATCAGCCTCTTCTTCGTCCTCGTCTTCTTCGCAAAGTGCTGCACTCATGTGCTATCAACATGCCCAAATAGTCTATCTTAATTAACCCTTTGAAACGCTGTCTTCACAATTGTGCACAGCAGCAGAGTGCATCAATAGCAAAAGCACTGATGAAAATAATGGTGTTTAAAATGCGTTTCATACATCTTGAAACACTTATTACTGGAACTGTGCTGCGATTTTTAATAATATGCAGAATCTTTTAGCAAAATGAGTGGGAAGATGGACGGCTGGGTGTTTTTGCTCGGTGTCAGCATGTTGTATGTAGCGGGTTGACTGCTTTTTCACAATGTCGTGCACCAGGCATAATTTTCAAGTAGTTGGATGAGTGCTTTTCAAGCTCTTAAAAACACAAAATAGTGTACGTTCTCATATTTGATGTTCTTGTAGTGAGTTTCCGCATGGAGTCGAAATTTTGTAACCTTGACGAAACTCGCTAAACAATTGAAAATTTTTAATCTTTTCTGCAGCTGTACACTTTCTATGATTCTGAAGGTGCAAGAGATGTGGTGAAAGCAAGTTTTCAATGAATGGGATAAAGTGGCGTCTGAAATGGTTAGGTGGTGAGTTGAGCGCTACATAATTAGTTTGAAAAGTAAGGGTGGCTGTATTACGCAATCTTTTGGAATATGTAAGCCTCGCGCTGCGAGCAGTTGTTCTCCGAACGCTGAGATTACCAGCACAGCTTGCACATCAAAGAAATGTAAAACAACTTACTCAACTTTATTTAGAACTGTGGGGAGTACATTTTTACACAAAAAATGAAACATGATGTCAGCGACATCATTAGTAGAATATTAATTATTGGTAATTGGTTGTCTGCAGGAGCCACTTCCTAAAGCTTCTTTCTCCAGTCTATCAAAGAAAGCTATATATAGGCTGTGCGCTAAGCTTCCCGCGCCTAACTTATAATTGTGATGCATCAAACTCAGCGAAGCATATTATGGTGCATTCGGCACGGCAGCATAAAAATAAAGGTTACCTTACCAAAAGGTTAGCATGACTAAAGGCTTGCCACAGGTCCTTAACTGACTTTATATTGCGCGTGATATGCACATACTTGCAACTTTCAGTCAAAATCTTTCCATGTTGTGTTGCTTTTATCGCAAGTAATTTGAAACATTTTCATTATTTATATATTTTCTATGGGCTAGTGTTTCTTTTTATCTACGATTCAGTGAAGGGGGGGGGGATGCAAATGAGAGAAAGGCAGGGAGGTTAACCAGACTTAAAACCTCCGGTTTGCTACCCTGCACTAGGGGAAGGGAAAGGGGAAGTAAAGACGGAAAGAAGAGCGTGACAAAAATAAAAGCGTGAGAAAAAAAATATGAAAAGGGATGAAATGGGGTCCTTATAGTCTTTCTAATAGGCCACTGTCACGTAGAAAAGTCAACAAAGCCTTGACCGACTTTTGCTGCGACGACAGTTCACGTCGGCATTCCAAAACTGACTGTTCTGAAAGTGGCCTGTCGTCAAGGCGTGCTAACGTGGTCGCTAGTGACAGCCGGTGCGCGCTGTATTGAGGACAGTGGCAGAGCACGTGTTCGATGGTCTCCTCGCCGCCGCAGTGTCTGCAAGCCGCGCTGTCGTCCATACCGACTCGGAAGGCGAAGGATCTTGTGTAGGCGACACCAAGCCACAGTCGGCAAAGTACTGCTGTTTCTAGTCGAGAGAGTCCAGATGGGGGTCGAAGTCGAAGGGATGGGTCCAGTCGGTGTAGACGTGTATGCTGTAAGCTTGGTGTGTTCCATAAAGTTTTGATGGATTCATTTGCAAGCACACGAATTTTCGTTGCAGCGTCTGCTCTTTAGTATTGTACCTTCCACAGTGTCGCAATGAATTTGACAGACGAATCTATTTGCCAGTAACTATAGAAAATGGTGGCAATTTACATTTTTGCTAGCTTGTTGAAAAATTGGAGAAAGATAGTAAAAGTGGTAACACGAGATAGTTTAACAGAATGTGAGAATAGACCAGCCACTTAAATATGAGTGTGCAGCCATGTACGCGAAAAAAATCAACAACGAAAAGTCACGCATACTCAACTCCAGTTGACATATCGTAAAGCGATGCATTCTTGGCGTGAATGGCTCATGAACCGTGCGTGTGTATAAGAAGCGCAGTTTTCGAGGTATACATATTAGTATTAAACAGGAGCATCTTACACGAATTAATTATTTTATTCGCAGTGAATTAAAGACGGGCTCGATATCATACCCACATATTTGCATGCAACGCATCATGCACAGGGTGTTTCAACAAAGGACCTAAAGAAAGTGCTTAACCACAGCTGAATGAAAACAAAGAAATATGATTTGCCATCTTGTGGTGCTCTTTAGAGTATGTTTCATACTGAGCTTGCATAGATAAACAACTAAGATCAATTGTGCAATATTCTTATTATTCCTATATATATAGATATCATTTGTGTTATTATTCAGTGGTGATCAATAGTGTCGGGTTGCACTGGTGTTATTTCTGATACGTCGGCTTCTGCTACTGCAACTGCGGATCGAGACGCGCCCGCCGTCTCAAGGTGCTAACTTACGACCTGCGCTTGTGACGGGGGCGTAATGGTTTAAAAATCAGCCTTCTGTGCTTGCGATCCTCTGTACGAATTCTGCCATCGGAATTTCGTAAGTGGTTATTGAATTATCTATAACGACGTACTTCGTTGAGATCACGAAGCTGGCTGAAGTCGTAAGGACGAAGCTTAGGCAAATCCGTGCACTAAACGTAATTTCCTTTTTTTGGTTGAATCGGCCTGCATACATCTTCCGTAGGCACCTGCCCCACTGCTCCCTCTAGTAATTATTGTATACAACTATATGCTTGAAAGGGATAAACTCGTAAACTGCTGCTTGGCTTTATCGTTCCTAGATGGCGCCATCGTCCCGTTAAACGCGTTCGGCGTTGGAGACCAGATGCGAGCGATAAAGTGCCTTGAACTTGACCAGAAACTTTGCTTTAAAGAGTAGCTGGTTCAATAAGTTTAGCGGTTAGAGGAATTTTGGGAAAATATGACCGAAGCGAGTGAAATCCAGTAATGGATATCACAGTAAAAAGGAACCAGCAATTAACATTCTGCGACTAGGTTACTCTGATAGTCATTCTATATATCTGTTTGATTGTTGTCCCCAATCCTGACAGTGCCCAGGAACAACGCGAATGTCTGAGTGTTGCTTCTGGCATGTGCACATGTACAGTGAAAAGAAACTACAAGAGAATAAGTAAAAACGATGCAACGTATAAAGAAAAACGTTGCAGTTTTGCCCTAAAGACGAGACATCCCCCGCAGGGGCGTCTGCGTCAGCAGGCGTTTGGTGTGTTGCGACACCACGGACCCGAGCACACGAGGGTTGGACCCTCCCGCGTGTAGCCGTGCGCGGCTTAGCCGTGTCTGGGGAAAAGGGGATCCTGGGGGTTGAGCCGATGCTGGGTGTTTTGGACCATTAAGGCCCCCCGGCGGAGGCAACACACCTCTTCGGCCTCAGCTTCACATAGACGGCACCTCCAGACTGACCCACCTGGAGGAAATCGGCAGTCGCCTTTTCCTGTCTCTCTCTCCCTACAACCTTCGTCTTTCCCTTACTTTCCACCTTTCCTGTCTCCTTCTCTCTTCTGTTTACTTCCTTTCTCCTTGGCGGCAAGGGTTAACCCTGTGTGGTTATCCAACCTTGGGTACACCATATTTGGTTATAGTGGCGGCGTACGACTGGCGTCGTGCAGACTTGCATGCAAGCTCTGCCGCGTCCCCTCGTTGGGCTCCGTGGTGGGCGGTCGGCGCTGTTGCCGAATTTTTATACATCTTCATGGAAAATTCCTTCCCCAAACTTCCTGATCGCCCTCAGAAACGAGGGCGCACCGAAGATCTGTTTCAATTTTTCGGACGACAAGTCCACAACTTTCCTCGATTCCACGTGATTCACTCAGAAAAGACAGACAAACTAGTGCGATCCATTTCACCATTCCTTGTTTCCAAGTCCTTGACCGAAGTTTTCGGTACAGGATATAAGGTGTCGAGAATGTCAAGTGGTGATCTCCTTTTGGAGCTCCAAAATCAGAAGCAGTATGAGAAGCTGCCGAAACTTGTGTCATTTGGGGAGACCCAAGTAACAGTAACCCCGCACCGTACCATGAACACCACCCGCGGCGTTGTCTCGGATGATGACATGCTAGAGCTCACTGAAGCTGAACTCTTGGAGGGCTTCAGTGAACAGAATGTCATAAATGTTAAGCGAATTAAGATCAGGCGAGACGGTAAAGAGATCAATACGAAACACCTGATACTCACTTTCGGTTCAAGTGTCCTCCCCGAGTCCATCGAGGCCGGTTATATCAAACTTCGTGTTAGGCCATACGTGCCCAATCCTCTCAGATGCTTTAAGTGCCAAAGGTTCGGCCACAGTTCACAGAACTGTCGAGGCCGGCTGACATGTGCCAAGTGTAGTGACACTGAACATTCCTCCGAAACATGCCAGAAGACTCCACATTGTGTCAACTGTGATGGCAAGCACGCCGCATACTCGCGCGCCTGCCCGTCCTGGAAAAGTGAAAAAGAGATTGTGACAATCAAAGTCAAAGAAAATATATCTTTCAAGGAGGCACGTAGGCGGGTGTCATACCTGCCTAAGAGCAGCTTTGCCGATGTGGCGCGTAAGGGGGCAGCGTCACAACGGCCTCCGGCGGCTGTCCGACCCACAGGCAGTGAGTCGGCAGTTACGCCATCTGCCCCCGCGGCGGTTGCAGCTAGCGCTGCTCCGTCAACAGAAGAAAAGGGACCATCCACCCCGAAGGTGGGTGCAGCCGAGGCTGCCCCAACCTCTGAGGCCCCTTCCAGCGCTGGCAACGGCCAGCGCAGCCAAATCCCTCAGGGAGCCCCATCGACCTCCGGGCTGGTGGGCGCAGGGGTCTTGCCCTCCAAGGCGGGACTCCCTCTGAAAACCTCTCGCTCGCAAGAGCGCTTGTCCGGCGCCTCACACGAGGCAATGGACACTACACCTGTCCCCAAGGCGCAACAAACGCCTAAGGAGCGTCGAGAATCGCTCGAACGCTTCAGAAAGAACAAAACACCTATTACAGGGCCTCGAAAGGGCTCTGTAATCTAAGGCATCACTTTCGTTTCCGTAAACACAGCACCAATTTACCTTAAACATGGATACACAAATCATTCAATGGAACATCAGAGGTCTCCTTAGAAACCTTGATGATTTGCAAGAACTCATCCACAAACATAATCCAAAAGTGCTGTGTTTACAGGAAACACACTTAAAATCTAAACACACAAACTTTCTCCGTACGTATGTTACGTTTCGCAAAGATCGCGATGATGCCGTCGCATCATCGGGTGGTGTTGCCATTCTTACTCATAGAAGTATTGCGTGTCAACCTTTACAGCTACAAACGCCCCTTGAAGCAGTGGCGGTTCGAGTTGTCCTACTAAACAAACTCATCACCATTAGCTCTCTTTACATACCCCCACATCAAAAATTAACGAAACAAGAATTTCAATCCTATATAGATCAATTGCCAGAACCTTATGTTGTTCTTGGCGATTTCAATGCGCACAGTTCCCTGTGGGGCGACTCCCGTACAGACGCGCGAGGTCGTCTCGTTGAACAGTTCCTTTTTTCTTCTGGAGCGTGCCTTCTCAATAAGAAAGAACCCACATATTACTCTCTTGCAAACCGATCCTTTTCGTCAATAGATCTTAGTATAGTCTCCCCGTCTGTACTGCCTGAACTTGAATGGGAAGTTACGACCAATCCTTACGGGAGCGACCACTTCCCTATACTGCTAAGATCATATAAGGAAAACGAATATCCACCATACGCTCCTAGGTGGAAGATTGAGACAGCTGATTGGGAGAAATTTCGATCTCTAACCAGTATCTCATGGGCTGACCTGTCTTCGTTAGGAATTGATGCTGCAGTCGAGTTTTTTACAGCATTCATAATAGATGTCGCATTTAAATGCATATCAGAAGTAAAAGGCTTGGCCTGCAAACGGCGTGTCCCATGGTGGAACGACGATTGCAGGATCGCTCGTAAAAAACAGAACAGGGCGTGGGGGTTGCTACGCGCTTCTCCCACTGCGGAGAATCTTAGCAACTTTAAAAAAGCAAAATCAGAAGGCAGGCGAACCCGCCGACAGGCCAGACGAGAAAGTTGGCAGAAGTTTCTATCGAGTATTAACTCGTTCAGAGATGAGGCCAAAGCCTGGAACAGGGTGAATAGGATAAGAGGGCGACAAGCATATGCACTCCCTTTGGTAAACACAGAAGGCGATACCCTACAAGCTCAGGCGGACTCACTTGGGGAGCACTTTGAGAGCGTGTCAAGTGCCAACCATTACTCGCAATCCTTTATGAAATATAAACAAATAGAAGAATGTAAGCCACTTATGAGAAAATGTCAACAGAATGAACCATACAACTGTCCTTTTAGCATTGCCGAGTTGAGAGCTGCCTTGAGCGCATGCAAGAGCTCTGCACCGGGATCGGATCGAATCATGTATGAAATGCTCAAAAATTTACACACGGATACGCAAGTTACACTACTCACACTTTTCAACACCATCTGGGATGCAGGGTACCTTCCAATCGCGTGGAAGGAAGCCATTGTGGTCCCTGTTTTGAAACAAGGAAAAGACCCTTCCTCAGTGGCAAGTTACCGCCCAATAGCCCTCACAAGTTGCATTTGTAAGGTGTTTGAAAAAATGATAAATCGGCGACTCATCTTTTTCCTTGAACAGAGCAAAATGCTTGATCCTTATCAGTGCGGCTTCCGAGAAGGGCGCTCAACAACTGACCATCTTGTACGTGTAGAAGCAAATATCCGGGACGCATTTGTACACAAACAATTCTTCTTATCCATATTCCTCGATATGGAGAAGGCGTACGATACGACGTGGCGTTACGGCATCTTAAGAGACTTGTCAGAAATGGGCATTCATGGCAATATGCTAAACATAATAACAAACTACTTGTCTAATCGTACATTCCGGGTTAAAGTCGGCAATGTACTGTCACGTCCTTTCATACAAGAAACTGGTGTACCCCAGGGAGGCGTGCTTAGCTGCACGCTCTTTATCGTGAAGATGAACACGCTTCGTGCTTCACTACCACCCGCCATCTTTTACTCTGTTTACGTGGACGACATTCAAATAGCTTTCAAATCTTGTAACCTCGCAGTCTGCGAGAGACAGGTACAGCATGGCCTGAACAAAGCGTCAATGTGGGCAGACAGGAATGGATTTAAGATCAATCCTAACAAAAGCTCTTGTGTTCTTTTTACAAGAAAGAGAGGACTTATCCCAGATCCTTGCATAGAACTGCATGGACAACAGATACCTGTTAACAAAGAACACAAATTTCTAGGTGTCATACTTGACTATAGACTCACTTTCGTCCCCCACATTAAACATCTTAAAGAAAAATGTCTGAAAACAATGAACCTAATCAAACTTCTATCCCATACTTCGTGGGGTAGTGACAGGCAGTGCTTAATTAATCTCTATAAGAGCCTGATTCGTTCACGATTAGATTATGGTGCCGTGATCTATCATTCTGCCGCTCCAAGTGCGCTAAAGATGCTAGACCCTGTTCACCATCTAGGTATCCGTTTAGCCACAGGAGCTTTCAGAACGAGTCCCATACAAAGTTTATATGCAGAATCGAATGAGTGGTCACTTCATATCCAGAGAACATACATCAGCCAAACATATTTTCTGAAAGTCCACTCTAATCCTCAACATCCGTGTTTTAATACCATTAACGATATGACATGTGCTACACTCTTTCATAATCGTCCCTCCGTAAGACAGCCTTTCTCGCTGCGTGTGAGGGAGCTTAGTGATCAAATGCACGTCCCACTCCTCGAGCTCCGCCTAATGCATCCAGCCAAGCTGCTACCTCCTTGGGAGTGGCAGCTCATACAATGCGATATATCTTTTGTGCAAGTCACAAAGCATGCTCCAGATATCGAAATCCAAATGCATTTCCGGGAACTCCAGTACAAGTATGCCTGCACCGAGTTCTACACAGACGCATCGAAATCGCGCGAGGGGGTGTCCTATGCAGCCGTCGGTCCATCCTTCTCGGAATCCGACATACTGCACCCGGAAACTAGTATCTTTACGGCTGAGGCTTATGCACTGCTGTCGGCCGTAAAGCATATAAATAAATCACAACTCCAGAAATCAGTTATATATACGGACTCCCTCAGTGTTGTGAAGGCCTTGATGTCTTTCTGTAACCACAAAAATCCAGTATTTATTGAACTCTACTCCGCACTGTGTAAAGCATATATATCTAACCAACATGTGATTATATGCTGGGTGCCTGGACATAGGGGCATTGAGGGAAACGTACTAGCGGACCAGATGGCCACATCCATTTCATTGCATGCAGTTTGTCCTACTGCTTCGGTCCCTGTCACAGACCTGAAGCCTTTCTTAAGAAGAAAACTGCGAAACCACTGGCAACGTATGTGGGACGCAGAAGTAAATAATAAACTACATGTAATAAAGCCACAGTTAGGTTCTTGGCCCTCCGTAACAAAATCACGGCGAACAGATGTCCTATTCTGTCGCCTCAGAATAGGACATACGTTTGGCACGCATAACTTTCTACTCACTGGAAATGATCCTCCAACCTGTGGTAGATGCGGGGAGAGGCTGACAGTCCTCCACGTTCTCCTGGAGTGTCGGGAAGCCGAATCTGAAAGAAAGAAACATTTTCTCTTAGCGTACCGGCAACACATCCCCCTTCATCCTGTTATGTTACTTGGTCCAGAACCACTCTTTGACACCAACGCCGTCCTAGGTTTTTTGAAAGATGTTGTATTGCACGTTATTAGCCCCACACGTTCGTAGCGCTTCCTCTCTTCAGAGGATGCTGCTGCGAGAATTATTTTAAATAGCACATGCCTCTAGGTCCTTGTGGTTCAAGGGCTCTGGCGAGGCAGTAGTGCTGTAAGCAATTCAACATCTCGCATATTTTAAACAGTGCATCATTCTTCTACGATGGATTTTAATGTTCATAGTATTCGTCATTAGACATCGCCATAATTTTATATCACGTAGATTTTATGCACTTTACAGCAACTATTTTTAGGCCACTTTACAGCCAAGTCACATCTCCATAACACATCGTCAACATCACCACTTGTCATGGCGCTCTTTGGCCACACCTGGCCCTTGCGCCATTAAACACCACATATCATCATCATCAAGACGAGACATCGATTTTTGGTAGAGAGCTATACGAAGATAGCAGTTTTACCGGCCATGGAAACGTGTAAACATTCGCTTACTAACTGAATTACCGGGCATGCTGCCACGCGCGCACAAGCAAACAGGAACGCATCTCACTCGATGACCACGCGCACTCGCTGTCAAAACACTCGAATGAAAAAGCGCGGCAGCACGACCGAGCGAATTGGCCTTCGTGCTGCCTCTCGCTTCAACGTGAAATAGGCGGCGGGAACACAGCGCGCACGAAGCTATCAGCACTCGACGCACTCTCTTCAATGCATTGTAGACGGCCTTTAAGATGGGGGGCGCACGGGACCGCGCAGCGTCGCCATAAGCAGCCGCCGCCAAAACAACCTCCACCCCCCTCACTCCCCTCCTCCTCTGGGTGGCTTGCGCGCGACGGAAGACAGCGCGCATCCTCCCCGCGTTCCTCCGTTTGCGCGCGCGAGATTGAGTATCATCGCTGGCGCAACCTCGCGCGCGTTCACTCGCACACATAGCGGAGTGCGCGCGGCGACGTCAGAAATGAGCCTTGAGTGTCCATATAGCAGTTGTCGCAATAAAAGTGCGTGTGAGAGAGGGCACAAATACCGATACTACTAATAATAATAACAATAATATTCGTACAGTGTTCTATATTGTATGAGCCAACTTCAGGGAACGCCAATAGGAGCATATTTTAGTGTGCCATGGAGAGAATTATTACGTTTTTTTTTGCACAAGCTGACTCCATATCCTAAAGCCTGTAAATTTCCGCCCCGTTTCATCGCTCCACCAAGTTCTCTGCCGTTCTCCACGGCGCTTTCGTTCACTTTGAAGCCATTCAGTAGCTGTTTCTTTCAGAACTCGTAACTTTTGACACATAATGTTCTCCGCCTATGTTTATACATGCTCCAAAGTTCATCGCCGGCGTTCTGCATCGGTGTAGACAATCATAAATGATGAACTCGGTTTCTTGCCCTCCTGGTATATATATATATATATATATATATATATATACCATTCTCCCTTGCGTTGCCGATTCTCGCAGAACCTTCTGACGTACCCCAGTGCCGCCTACACCCCACCGGCTTTCTTCGCCTGCCGCCAAAATCAATAGCCTATATTGAACTCTTATCTTCCCCACCAGTCCCTGATGGCGAGTACCTCTTCACTCCTCTGCCCGACATTCTACTACAGTATGACGCTACCGTGCCTCACAATATACTTACTATTACTGCGAACCGCACTCGCATACCTATCTTTAACTTTGGATTGACAAAGCAAATTCTACCGCAAGGTATTTGCCTTGCCAACGTTGATTGTCTCGGCGACCATCACGTGGCAGCGTTATCAACCGATGCTTCTTGCGAGCTTAACAGGCACATCGTGCCAGCCTCGGCCGCCGATCCCAAGATACAGAAAATGGTTGCGACGGCCCTGTCTTCTGGAAGCAGATCGGCCTGTCATCAGGGGTACGCCATTCGGACGGGTTGCGGCGAGATATGGCAGAAAAGGACTGTCGGGGACGAGGAGGACCGGTATATATATATATATATATATATATATATATATATATATATATATATATATATATATATATAATCTCATTTTTCCCCCCCTTTCTGTGTTTCATATTTTATCCCATACCGCCAATGCCTTCTAGGCCTTTTGAGATTTTCCCTAATTTTTAAGTGCACCAGTGCAAAATATTCTCGGAGAACTTGAAGAACATTTACTTCAGTCATTCGTTAATATTTTCTTATTACGGAAAGGAATGACTGGATTGGGCAACGCTACCTCGTAACGTCTTAATTATTATTAGAGTTCCTCACAAGAAAGAGATAAAGAAAGCAAGGAGAGGAAAAGCCGGAAGGTATAGCAGAGTAACGTCCCATAATATGCGCCCCCCCCTCCTCACCTGGAGTGAGAAACAGGGGTTGTATAAATGATAAAAGAGGGAAATGGCCAACACTGCATGCAAGTGAGAGGATGCACAAACTACTATAAACGATCATTCATGATGGTGCACATCCAAAGCCTTCACTAGTGCGACAATTGCTTTTTGCGCCACCGACGGATGATGCCATGCTCCGAGAATCTCTGGGCAAAAAAAAACTGCCTCGAGTCCGGCCAGTCTGGCGGACCGGTCCCGGGCTGCGGCATTAGCCAACGGCTTTCTGGACTAAGAGAGCTGCCCACCAAGGGCGAAGAAAGAACACTTTCTCGCTGTTTCTTACAATAAACGGTCATTCCTCCTCCTTCTCGAGTCCGGCCGGGCTAAAGTTTTCCGGAGAATATAGGCGTTAGACAAGCAGGATTTTAACGGCCGATAGCGTGGAGTGCGACTCCTGTGGGTGCGATATAAACCTTCGAGTCGATGTTTTGTATATATCTCTCCTCGAAGTTCCTTGCAAGGAACCTCCGATTTAACAATGACGTGAAACGAATTATCACTCGCGGATCAACTGTGTGCACTCAATGCAGCCAGAAGATTTTCTCCTTCACCTTAGCCGTTGGACAATAACGTTTATTCGATCTATCCTTCTACAGTCCTTCGTATAAGCTGTAATACGTGCCCCATAACCATTCTGAATCAAAGTCTCTCAGGCAGTCGTTCTCACCGCTTCTATGCAGTGGAGACGGCGCGTCAACTTGTAGCAGTTTAGCTGCGAAATCAGAGCGGACACGGAAGTCTTAGCGCGTCAGGTGTTTCCGACAGGCGGCAATGGATTTCATATCTGCCGCCATTAGCTGCCGATGGCCTCGAGTTCTCGCGTAGCGGCCTGACATGCAGGCGGCCCGAAAGCCTCTCGAGTAGATTATCGTTTTGCGACCCGTCGGCGACGTGTCATTTGGAGCGAGCGAGAGAAACGGTTAGTCCGATCGCTTGGAATCTAAGGATCGCGGTGTCGCGACGCCGAACGAATTGAGGCCGAGTGTAGCGAGCAGTTTTAGAGATCGATCGGGCAGAAGAAATTACGCAGCCCAAGTTTTCTCTTTTTTTGTGTGAAAAACACTATAGATGTGGTGCTAGTGTGTGCTACATGAGCATTCAACATTTCGATTACAAGTGTACATAGAACTTCCTAGACTACGTCGTTCTAGCTTGGAATGGCTTCAGACAGACAGACAGACAGACAGACAGACAGACAGACAGACAGACAGACAGACAGACAGACAGACAGATAGACAGATAGATAGATAGATAGATAGATAGATAGATAGATAGATAGATAGATAGATAGATAGATAGATAGATAGATAGATAGATAGATAGATAGATAGATAGATAGATAGATTTTAGTTGGAAGATGGTAATGTAAGGCTGGTGTGGAACAACCTTCGTCTGTTGGGCGAGAGCTGTTATATTGACAGTGATCACATGAATGATCATAAATGATCGTTGAATCATTTTTACTTTGTTGCAAACACAAAATAGGCTGCCGCAAATGAAACAACCCCCCCCCCCCCAATCTCTACCATCTGTGGAAAGGTATATGCGCAAATGTGGTAAATAAGTTGACGCTTAACCCAGAAAACAAGTTAGTTGGGAAGATGTGGCACTTCACTGCCCTAAATTACGTGTGCTTCAGCCGCCTCGCCATACAAGCGCCGCGCGAAGGTGTCACAGAAGCTGGCAATGGGCTTTTTCTACAATCGCAGGTCCAAATCGTGCAAGACATTTACGTTCTCACGATGATTGCGGTGGGAACTCAAAGACGGCAGGTCCAGGCCTTTGCCTTGTAGTATACTAGCACGGAACTTTGTGCTAAAGGCAAATTGGAGTCAAGAAGCCTGTGGAGCGAGGATCACTCTCGGGAAACCGTGCTTAACGGCTTCTTCCGTGCGCTTGTTGGGAGTTGGAGCTTTCAAACTCTGGCAGTCAGTTACACCACTCTAATGGACACGCGCTATGCTGTATGTGTCTTTTCTTTCCCGGCCGGTAGCAGTGAATTCTGGAACGAGTTGTCTCATGCATTCGCGCGAAAGCAGCCTTAACATTAACAGACGGGGATAAAATTTGTCTACCTTGCCCGGCGTTTTATGTATGTTCTAAATTTTATTATTCTAAAATTTTAGAATAACACCGGTGTTAAAGAGCCAGCAAAGATCTACGTCAAGTTGAGGTATATTACTCACTTATGCAATGCAGAAAATGGCTACAATTATCTTGGCACAATGCAAATCGATTTACCCTTAAGTGTGCAGATTGGTTTATAAGTCACAGCTTCACACCCGTAAGTGTGTAAGTCGGTTTACAGTGCCGTAGGTTCGGTAAGCCAGAAAGTACGCGAAAAATAGTTCAGCACAATGTGTTGGCGGGCTAGTTGGTGCGGATCCATAAATACTTCCTTTAGCGCAAAACAACGGACACAAGAAAAGGCGACAGGACAAGGCGCCTTGTCCTGTCGCCTTTTCTTGTGTCCTTTGTTTTGCGCTAAAGGAAGTATTTATGGGTACGCGAAAAAGCAGGACAGGTGGTGACACCTCAGTGTAGTTCACGCACTAGCAGTCCTTGTAGACGTGGATCTGAGAGCAAACGCAAGGCTTAAGTTAAAAGGTTCGCGGTAAAGTAGGAGTGCATTTTTATCTTACGTGCATACAAAGGACTCAACTTATCGGGTTTTTCACAATTCTATGTTGCGGCAGAACGACATGTGTGCGAGAGCATGGATTCAAATCAGTGACGTCACACTGACGTTGGGACACTTAGGCTCCGGCGCGACATGATATGCAGGAAAGCTTGATATTGATTTTCTCAATCGCCATTGAACGTTGTCAGGAGAAAGAAGTTCAATTAGAGTTTAAAAAAATACTTTACCGATCTAAAAATAGTTTGCGTACTTCTTAGCCGTCCCTTAAGATACATTTACCTCTTTGTAATGTTTTTTTATTCTTTTTCATATGTTTTCATTTTCTTATCTATGCATCCTGATTTCCCCTCCTCAAGTGTGACATACCCAACCGGGCACGTCCTTGGTTATGCTCCTTACCTTGGTTCGCCTCCCTACAAGAATCCTTTCCTTTCTTCTTGAATTGTCTAAGCGCTTTAACAATTCATCTTTTCTATTTTAAACACCACTTCACTTTCTATCACAGGGCAGTGCGAATAGCAGTAGCACAGCAGCTGCACGCATGCAAAATAAAGCAACACAAGGACTCGCACGAATGCTCGCGCGGAACCACAAACGTCCGAGCACTTGCACGGCAAGCGCCGTCAGAGAAATGTGGAGCAAAAAAAAAAAAAAAAGAAAGAAAAGCAACTGCAGTTCACCTCTGCGTCCCAGTCGAGACGTCTCCCCTGGGCGGCGCTTGTCAAAAAGTGAGCAATTATTCCGAGAGCGCGGCCGTCACTTAGCGTGCAGGGTTGGAGAGTGACTGTGTTTGATTCTCAAAGCAAACTTCAGGAGCTGAACTCGCGTAAAAGAAAAGAAAAAAAAATGAAAAGGAAAAGCATTTTTCGGGCCTCAAGACTGAAAGCCGCTGCGCGGGCGGGTACTGCCTGAGCGTTCTTCTCAACGTCCTCGTTTGCCAGCTCGTGTCAGCATTCCCTTTCGGTTCCTCCTGCGGAGTCCCTGTTTTGACGCCGTCAACGCGAGGTCTGCACAATCCACGCCCTCCCCAAGGCGTTCTGTCTGCTCGCGACCGCTTTGCTTGGGGACGAATGTAGACGTCTCGGTGACGTCGTCAGGAGGCGGGGCCTGGATATAGCAACGCCCCCGGCTTACAGCCGCATCCTGTCAGCAGCAGCAGCAGCAGCATAGGCGGTAGCGTGGCCGCAAACCCGAGCACTAGACGATGACGTGTAAACAGCCAAGGACGTCAGGCGACTGCGGAGCTCCCTGCAGGGGCTGTCCCCGTTGAAGAAGACGCGAGAGAATGTCCCGAACTTTAGGCGGAAGTTTCTGCAAGCTTGCCGCTTTCCTTCTTCTCTACGTTATTTTTTTTTTTTTGCGTCATGACAGCTTTCTGCCGTCACGACAGCACCACCTTGTCGTGAGAACGAGAACAAGCTGGCGCTACGCAAGGATCCATGTTTTTTTGACAGCAGGATGACATACCGTACGTCGGAAAGTTCTTCCACCTCTGCGGAAATTTATGCTGCGGCGACACCTGCAAGTGACGAAATAGAAGAGGAAAACGCTGTCAGTCGGATAAAGAACTTCCTAAACATGAATCCTTACCAACATAACTTGCGTTCATCAGTCTTAGTCAAAGACATTCAGTCGTGTTTTGTTCCTTGTGTGAAAAAAAAAATTAATGATTTGTTTGCGAGAAACAAGCAGAACTGGTAGTGAACGTTGCACGCTACTACGAGGAAGCAGCCACTGTCGCTTTGCGGAATAGCTGCCGAGGAGTTGCTTTTGCTTAGCAACGCATTGCACATAACTCTTCAAGTGAGAAATCAATTTTTGGCTCACTTCAGTATAT
Organism: Dermacentor variabilis; assembly: GCF_050947875.1. NCBI lineage: Eukaryota > Metazoa > Arthropoda > Arachnida > Ixodida > Ixodidae > Dermacentor > Dermacentor variabilis. The sequence goes on from NC_134576.1 coordinate 111,776,664, forward strand.
TGACACTTTATTCATTCTGCCAGCATAGGGAAAGAAACCAGGAGCAACTTGGTTAACCTCCCGCAATTTCCGTCTCTCTTTCACACTTTCTTCATTTAATTACTTAGGTTAGTAGGTTTAATTATTTTTTTTATCGAGACTCCATAACACTAGAAATAATCATAACAGAAGAATTAATGTTTCTCATGGGACTCAGTATGAAGGGCTATAGCTGGTGGGAGCAGTACCAATTATTTGGAGAAAGTCGTTACTAGAAAAAAAAAAATTGAGGTGGCTGGCATGAGAAAGTGGCGTATCATTGTAGGAGGAAGTTATATGTAGGTAACAGCTCGGCGCGCGGCCTGCCAAGTATGTCCTGCTGTGGCCCAACATTGAAATACTCTACGGAGTATCACGTGTGCAGTTATGAGGCGTCCTACCTGAGCCCTCTTAGTATGTCCTGCTGTGGCCCAACATTGAAATACTCTACGGAGTATCACGTGTGCGGTTATGAGGCGTCCTACCTGAGCCCTCTTAGTATGTCCTGCTGTGGCCCAACATTGAAATACTCTACGGAGTATCACGTGTGCGGTTATGAGGCGTCCTACCTGAGCCCTCTTAGTATGTCCTGCTGTGGCCCAACATTGAAATACTCTACGGAGTATCACGTGTGCGGTTATGAGGCGTCCTACCTGAGCCCTCTTAGTATGTCCTGCTGTGGCCCAACATTGAAATACTCTACGGAGTATCACGTGTGCGGTTATGAGGCGTCCTACCTGAGCCCTCTTACCCACCTGTTAACTCGGTCCAATATTCTGCAGGATCTTATTTTCTTTTCTACACGCATGTGTTATCTCTAGCTAACTCTTTATATATCGGCTTAAACGAAATGGAACGCAAAACACCCGCCGTGGTTGCTCGGTGGCTATGAGTTTGGGCTGATGAGCACGAGGTCACGGGGTCAAAACCCGGCCACGGCGGCCGCATTTCGATGGGGGCGAAATGCGAAAACACCCGTGGTACTTAGATTTAGGTGTACGTTAAAGTACCCCAGGTGGTCAAAATTTGCGGAGTCCTCCATACGGCGTGCCTCATAATCAGAAAGTGATTTTGGCACATAAAACCCCATAATTTAATTCTTTTAATGCAAAACAAAATTTTAATAAGCAAGTTGATTGCTCACAAGTCTATGTCAGAGGAACAAGAAAGAATGAAAAGTGGGCAAATTTTTACCCCGGCAAAGATTTGTGTTTTCAGGCCGAAAAAGAAAACGTTACTGCAGGAGCCGAGGAACGTTGTCATTGTTCATGTGATGGCACATTTCATCGATGAACAATTCCTTGTTCATGCGATGACACATTAGCATGGTATAGAGTGCCCGAGTACGAGATTCACATCCGGACGTTCCCACACGAGAGGTTTCATTGCAGGAGAGGCAACCGTGTTGCATCTCCAGTTAGTTGTGCTAGTGGTACCTGAGACACATTGCCTAGCACGGCGACTTGCGTATGCTCGCCATTCGGTTACAAACTCGATGTAATCTGTACTGCTCCTCCTAAACTTTATTATCTGGAATAGTTTCAAAAGAGCTTCTGCTTTCATCTCGAGTGCGCTGCTACTAAGGCGCTGCGCTGTTCATGTGCGCTTGCAAGCACTTTAAAAGAACTCGAGATGAAATGAAGGGAAATTTCTGCAAATATCAGCCCGTAGAGGTTTTAAGTGCTTTCGTGATAAGCACTGTACCACTTGAAATTTTTACTTGGCTTTTAGAAGTGTTTTGGTACGTCATGCACCACAGAAAGTTGCTGTAGCGAGTGAAGTGGTTGTATTTCACAAAATGTTTCACGCAACTAAAGCTATTTCGTTGACTGTCTCTAGTCATTCTCTGCCCCAACTATCCTTTAAGCGCTCTCCTCTAGTATGATTGTAATTATGACAAACATGCTGCTTTTTATACGTGACTCTTTCATTTAATTATTCATGTTTTCTTTTTGTATAAATGTTTCTAGATTTTCTGTTTTGGCTGTATCATGTGCGCTTGTTATTTGATGGCTTGCCAAAATATGTTTAGTTACTTCATTCATTACTCAAATGTTTTTACACCTTCAGTATTACGCATAATCTTACATGCGCTGTGCGGGAAACTGTGCGGGATCATGGACCTGCACCTGCTTCGGCTACTGGCCCAACATTTTTTTTTTTCTGCTATACTGCGTTTATGGTGTGATCAGATAACGCGAAAAAAGTTAACAAGCGGGAAAACCAAAGACACGTTATTCCTTCCCCCGCACTCTTTCTTCGATAGGTGATCGTAGCCGCCGTCAGTCAGGGTGTGACCGAGGTGAAGACGATGCAGATCGAGGTGACCGTGCCCAACCAGTACCCGCCCCGGTTCGAGTACCCGGTGTACCGCACCGAGGTGCACCAGACCCGCACCCGTCCCGGGTACCGGGTACTCCAGGTGCGAGCCCACGACGCGGACCCGATGCCGTACAACGCCGAGGTCTACTACCACCTCGAGGCAGGACCGGAGTCCACAAGGGCACTCAGGTTGGTTACTGTAACGCTATCAGGAACACGTGTATGCCTTCTATTTAGTAAAAGTACACAAAATAAAAGTGCAAAAGCGAAATTTGTGGTGATACCTGACAGAAGCATCGGTACGCCCTTGACCGATAGAAACGGGTACGCCTCACCTGTGTTCGAACTTCGATTCCTGCAAACACACAAGTCCGAATACCAGTCACTTCTATTTCTTATGATGTTGCCCTCTTGAAGAATCCTTTTTGATGACCCTCTTTACAAGCACGCACAGTGAAAATTACCGGCCTTGAACACAAACCTTGTGTCCCCTTTCATATTCGACGACCTTGTACATTTTCACGAAATATTAAACTTTGGAAGTATCATTCAGGCTACAATTTCCTTCCCAAAGGGGGTTTTTGAGGCATTATCAAAGGAACGTTCTTTGCGAAAGCTTTCCCGTACACATCACGTGATGACCGACTGGCAGGTACTTGAAACAACGGGGTTCTGCAATATTTTGGCCATCATCATTTTACTGCTGCAATCAACGGTTCTGCTCACATCAACGAAGCTAAGCCACTAAGACATTGTGGGAATGAATAACCGAACAGCGGGAAAACGGAGCTCGAAGAATGGAAACAAATAAACCAAGGAAACGCCGTCTTCTACGTCTTTCTTTTGTCTAAGTTCAGCGTGGCTTAGTTGTAGAGTGCCTGCCTAGGCTGCTGGAGGTTGTGGGTTCGATTCCCAACGCCGCTGGGCGCCCACTGGTTCTCAAGTGGGCACACGTTTTTGCCATGTTAGGGTAATAAAATCCAGCTAACTATTCCAAATACGAACCGAACTTCCGCATTTGGATATGAAACACACACGAATGAGTACTTCCGATAGCCGTTCTCTTTCCTCGGAGATCTTCGTTTGCCTCCGACACAGGGAAGGCATCCATGTGGGGCCGTTGTCGTTATTGTCTGAAAAGGAATCGATTTGGAGTGCAATTGGATTTCAATGACTACTTTAGTAAACGACACCACTGTCCTTTAAGCGAAGTCCTCTTGCCGCACTGACAAGGGAGGCGCATATCTATCTATCTATCTATCTATCTATCTATCTATCTATCTATCTATCTATCTATCTATCTATCTATCTATCTATCTATCTATCTATCTATCTATCTATCTATCTATCTATCTATCTATCTATCTATCTATCTATCTATCTATCTATCTATCTATCTATCTATCTATCTATCTATCTATCTATCTATCTATCTATCTATCTATCTATCTATCTATCTATCTATCTATCTATCTATCTATCTATCTATCTATCTATCTATCTATCTATCTATCTATCTATCTATCTATCTATCTATCTATCTATCTATCTATCTATCTATCTATCTATCTATCTATCTATCTATCTATCTATCTATCTATCTGTTTCTGTCTGATACAGAGTACGGAAACGGCGTCGTCTCTAAACGTGTTTATGAATATTGGGATGAATATTATTGAACTGCTGCCCATCTAAGTACAACAGACGTAAAATTTTTGTATTCACTGTTCCTCTCCTGTTTAATTATCGGCAGGTACCTCGCTCTCGATGGCATCACGGGCGAGGTTATGTTGAACCGCAGCCTGTCGGACGTGGGGGACTCCATGATTGCATTCACCGTCGTCGCCGAAGATGGCGGGTCACCCATGAAGCAGGACACAGCGCGCGTTGAAATCCTCGTGAAGACTTTATCCGGTAAGCACTTTTCAGCAACTCAAGGAAATGTTTGTTTGTTTATTGTTTGTTTATTTGTTTGCTGACAAAACAATGCTCAAGAGCGGTTTGTCTTGGTGCCAAGGCAAATGGCAGCACTAAAAGCCACCTGACTCACTGTCGTTGCAACGGAAAATGTTCCGAATTTCGCTACAGGGTCATGTGACCGTGAAATGCAGGACCTAAGGCAGGGATGGTTGGAATGCAATCACGGAATTAGTGTTAGCGCGAAATACATACGAAGACGGGGTTGACGAGATCATAGTGCGCCATTGTTTTCTGCCATCTTTGTGCGTCGTCCTGTGACGCCTTTCAGTTTCCCCCATCTTTAGCGCTAGTGCTAAGCTATCAGAGGAGAACACCATACTACTGCGACAGTAAGGAATGACGTCAAAGCAGGAGAGATGTTATATTGCTCTACGTTTATCTTTGCTCTAAGTTTTCTAGCTACGATGCGTGACTGTACTTAGTTCAGAAACATCTTTTGGGGAATTTACAGGTGAAGAGCTGCTCATGACACACAAATCTGGCAGATAAAAGTTCGTGCAAGAAAAGAACACCTCCGTAGCTGTTGCTGATGATAAAAGGACATTTTACGGAGTACTCTCCGTTTTACTTGGTGGCTGAGGAGAGCTAGAAGGAACCTTCTTGGTATGGTGTCGTTGCTTTCATGGATGTTGTTGGTACGACAGTAACAACACTGATAATGACCGTTACATTCATAACTGAGCATGTTGAGTGCGACCATGCGCTGTGCATTTTTGGCTGAAGTGGCAACGTTCCCATAGGCACGGAATTTAACAATTCTCGTCACGCCTAGCTTGAGGCACACATTGCAGAAGCCCAGGTAGTCAAAATTGACACAGACCGTTTCCTTGCGGCGCACATTTAAGTCTGTCTCTTACTGGGACATTAAAAAAGAGCTTTTTCATTCTTCGATACTTCGGGACATTCGAACCACTCTATAGACCAGTTGATGGATGTATCACTGAATCCGTGTATCCATCACTTAGTGGGGCAGTAACGCACTCCTTCACTCACTAACTCACTAAACTCAGAGCAAACTTACACTGCGTTAACCAGTTGGAAGGAAGAGCACCAGGAAGGTAACAAAAAAGTACGCTTGCAAAGGAACGAAGGGGCCGCGACAGGAAATAAACTGCGAGCGCGAGAAACTGCTAGAGAAGCACAAACAAGGCCGCTCGACGAGTTCTGCGCCGAAATAATTGCCCTCGACGTGAGTGAGGATGTTGCAGCGCGTACTATAGTACGGAGCGGGCGAGACAATGAGAGGGTGGCCATCAAGAAAAAGAGGAGGCTAAATAAAGGCCGCGTTCTAGCGTTACGGCACCTGTGCAACTGCGAGCCCTCTCACAGAGCCGCTCGCTGCTGCCGCGATGTGTCGAGTCCTCCTTGTTTTTGCTGAGTCAGCGGGTGCTGACTCAGCTCTTTGTGCGTTTCGTTTCTCGATACCCGAGTTCATCTGTAGTCTCCTCCATATGGCCTCTATTTGCGCTTTCGTCTCCAAAAGCGTTTTGTCTTGTTTTGTACGGTTTGCTGGAAGGAACGGCGAGTACACTCACTTTCACTGCAACTTTAAAGCACGACCAAAGGAAGGAACGAAAGGGTTGATGTACTATTTGACGGCCACTTTACCGGACGGCGTCTCTCCAGTAAAGATGGCTCTCTAATGTGGCACGCGATAATTGGGAACTGGTAAGTTCGGAGGGAGGTGTTTACTCGGGGACCCAACAACGGAGCTTTGCTCTTCGTTATAAAAGGATGGTTGCAGGATGTCTGGAAACGTATCTTTTCTGCAATGGTAGCAGAGCGGCTGCCCTTATCATGCAACAGCGTTCACAACGACTGATATTTTTGATCTCGATTAAGATCGTTATTAGATGCTCAGTGCGGCAGGGGAGGAATCTTCTAGATGTTGTTACAAAACTCTGAAAACGGAATTCATTAGTGCAATGTAATCGAAGCAATAAAACTCGAGGCAGATGTTTAAGTACGTGATCCTAATAACGTGGTTTTCGAACATCTCGCGTGTATGTCCCCGCGTTCTGTCTTGTGATGGCGGGCACGTTACCGCAGGGCGGCGACCAATTGCTCTTGACAGATATTTTGTGCAGTCGACAGCTCTCTCCGTCCCGTGTTGTGCAAAATGTTACCGCAAGAAGTCGGTCCCTATTGCGTCACGAATGCACCCTCCCTGTAGTCGCTGCTTTAAAGCCTTTCCTGTAATTAGTTACACAAGGGTAACCCTATTTTTTATCTTTTGTCATCGCCTCAATCTTTCTCTCCATTCCCGTGTCTGGGAGCCATTATGCCGCGCAGCGCTTCGTCATTTCCTTCGGGAAAAAAAAAAGGAGAGAGAGAGAGAGAAAGAGAGAGAGATAAAATAACGAGAAGAAAGGCATTCAGTCATGTGATCAGCGTCTGTCAGCAGCTTCGTTGCGATGATCGAAATCCGCCAATGTCTTAAACCATAAGAGACAGGCTGTCATCGAACGCGGATGCAAACGTGCTCATCGGCTTCCGATGGACATGTGGACTTCGTGCTTTGGAAACGCTTTTGAAAGCGCTTAAATCCAAGCACGCTAAGTGCAGTGGGGTCAGTTTTTGCCTCAGGCTTTCATAAGAGCCTGGAAAGAACCAACGTCAGAGATAATCTCGTAGAGATCAATTTGTCGGGCGTTTCTGAGCACGCTATACGGAACCTTCGAACGGCTTATGCCCTAAAACAAATATTTAATATCTAGCATAATTAAACGCAACCGATCACATAACTAATCGCACTTTAACAAATAGTCTGATTAACTAGACACGACTACGCGCAATGAGCCCATAACCTAGAAGTTTGGTTCATGTCAGGTGAACACGGTATACCGATAGTTTCAGTAGTGTCACTTGCGGCAGCAACTATACTTTTTGATGCCGACGTAAACACTTACCATTGCTTCCGTCATGTAAGGCTATCTTTCTCATTGGCTGATGAACCCTAATAAGCGACCAGCTAGAACATGGAGTAAAAGCTGCAGACGTAACAAACAATCAGCACATTTGTGACCGTTTCTTGCCCTTTCTCAATACGGGAATTTCCACGCATGCAAGAGCGTAATAAATAAAGAATTATATGTTGGCCAGGTGGTTGAACTACTTTTGACTGCTCAGTCACACTGACAAGAATGCAGTCGACGTGGCGGCGGAACGACCTTTTGGGAGGTTCATTTATTCCGAATGAGAATCTTGACTAAGGTAGTTTAACGACCTTTGAGCTGTTCAGTTATTATAACTATGGAAGTAGTCCTGGGGTCCCTATAACGTAAAACTATTCCAATATGTTTTTATTCCAATATCCTGACGTCAACTTTGCGTAACCGTCGACGCAAGCATCCGGCGTTGACCCGCAGGATTGTCTGAACAGACCAATCAAGCGCTCTTCCTCGTTCATAGGAGGTTACTTGTGTTTGATTGAAAAGCAAATAACATTGCATACGCTGAGCGGCTTGCCTTATCTAATTGGCTGACAAGAGGCGAGGAACACGCTCATGTGGAGAGGGATTCGATGGGGCCGAGCCATTGCACTGAAAATCGATAACCGGATCAAGAGCGTGGTGCCGGCGTCTGCGATTGGTCCGCTGTCGCTTACTTAGCTTGTGGTGGCTGGCCAAAAATCGCGACGGAATGCAATAGAACCTTAAAGAAGACGCTCAAAGAGATAGTCAGCAAAGAACAGCTGGCAGGGCGAGGTCGTAAACTTGCCGAAAGTGCTCGGAAAGATTACACGGCCACGCAAAAAGTTTTATTGCACGCAAATGAACCCATGCTCTCCGGCAGGTGCGAGTAGCCAGTGCCTGAGCGATCCGTGGCAGCCATCTTTTAGTTCCCTTCGGAACGGGGCAGCCTGTGGCTATTCAGAAGAAAATTCAGTTTTGTTCGGCATATTTATGCATCTTTAGCGCGCGCGCGTCACTTTGACGCGGTGAGTTTTACGCGGTTTCGTGACGTCGCGTGACAGGCAGGTGAAGTGGGTGCAGCCCGAAAACTTTTGACCAATAGCCGAGAAAAAATGGCGAAAAGGCGGCGAATCAGAAATAATTGTTTTTCTTTTGTTCCGCCAAATCATGCATAATCAGTGTGTACGCGTCATATCAGATGGGGAGCTATCGCGGGCTTCGTGACGTCGCGTGATAGACAGGCGAAGTGGGGGTGGTCCAAAAAAAGTTTTTGACCAATCGCGGAGGGCTGATTGCAGAATTGAAATAGAAAAGTTTGGAATCGTTTTGCGTTATAGCGCCCCTGGTGGCAGCTGAAAGACCTTTGATCAGTTCATTTATGCTAAATAAAAATGTTGTCCAGATGACTTAACGTCCTTTCAGCTATTAGGTTATCTTGAATAAAAATATATTCCAGGTTGTCAAACTGCCTATGGTCAGTTCACGTATCCCGATGACCTCTGCGGTACGCACCGTGGTACGATAACGAGCAAAATCAACGACAACAAACAGAACATGCCGGTTATGGCAAGGCGTAATGCAGCCGAAGAAGAAGGGACGAAAAGCATAAAAAAGAATCTTCAACAGCATGTTACACTTCTTCACACGTAAAGGTGAAAGCCTGCTGAGCACGTGGTAATGCAACAGGTTATAGGATCGGAGGGGCCAGACTTCTTGCAAGACATAGCGAGTCGCAGTGTGAAGTAAACGTATGTCGCTGTAGGTAGACCTCCTCAACGACACATGCGAGCACCTAGTGCAACTACCTAAAGGTACTTTCGTTCTCTTTTTCTTTCCGTCTTTCTTTCTTCCTTTCTGTCGTCCTTTCTGTCGCTCTTTCTTTCCTTTTTCGTTCGTTCTCCCTTCCGTTTCTTCATTCATATTCAGCCATTGCATTTTTGCTTGCTTACGAGGGTATGAGCCATTCCTGATGATGACATTTTTTTTATTTACTAGACTAGAAGCCGCTTTTTCTCGGGGATGAGCCATTTCAACGAACCACTTAAGGCTTTCCCCTTTAAAAAAATTGATTTACCAGCTGAATGCATAATTGATTAACTAACTCCGTTATAAACGTCTCAGTCAGCTATGCAGCTGCCCAGAAAACGGCCGTTTCTCTCTCAGTATTGTGCAAATTGTAGCAAGAATGTGAAAGAGGATTCGGAGTTTTCTATTCACACGTTTTATTCAAGTTCTCCAGATGCGGCGCCTTTCGTAGACGCTGAAGTCCAAACTCGTACCGCTGAATTGGCGAAGTTGTGCGTCGTTCTGCACTGACCCTCCTGCGCGTTGTCGTCGTCCACTGGAGAGTGACTGCATCTTTATAATTCCGTTCGGCTCGAATGTGTGCCAACTGCGCTCACAGTGTGTGCGCAGCACTCCAGGCTCCCTATGGCGACGCTGCCGAAGCTCTCGTTCGTGCGAGAACGCGCGGGGACGGGCGAGAATCGTCAAATTTTTCCAGTGGCCCCCGTACATGGTGACCTAACACTGTGTGAAGCGAAAGCGGGACGTAGGAGGGAGCTAGCATAAGAAATACGGTTAATAGTCGTCTAACAGCCCTGTCGTGCACGACGTTAAAAAAATATGAGAGCGTAGAAACGTTTCGTGGATGTAACTGATTGTGATTTGGCTGCCATTCGCTTTTCTGCCGTATACGGTCCTAGAAAGCAAGGCTGTGATGTGACGCGCCGCTGCCTTGTCTTGCAGTGAAGGGGCTCACGGACTCTCACTTTCGGTCTGTATAACTTTGGCAGCGAAACAGAGCAAGAGTGCATGGGACGGGACAAAGGCCGCGAATTAACGAAACTCTGTTTTACGCAGTTTGTCCTGCCTTGTGCGATGTTCTTCGACTTAGCTCAAAATTTACGAGCGTACTCAAATTAGCGCTCTTTTGCGCCATGGGAGACTTTCGGTGGTGGACGCTGCATCACGTTGTGCACTTGTTTTCCCCCCCCCCCTCCTTTGTTGTAATGCGAGAGCCTTTTACGTTGACTTCACTCACTTTGAAAGTATATAAGAGAAGAACACTCGAGGTGTTGAACGTACCCGAACGCCTCACAGTGAGCATGAAGTCACACGTTTGTAAAGGATAAGAGTGAAAGATGCCTCACTCTGATCAGTAACAACGTGGGAGGTCATCCGTGAGACGTGACGCTGGCGGGCGCAGCTGAGGAGGCGTCGCAATCTTCACGATTGAAGTGTGCTGTCGCATACATAGAGAATTAGCAGTGCTTAACCCTGGCCTAGTTCTCATTTCATTTTGGTGGTGCTTTTATTAATGTTACTCCTCCATAACTTTTTTCGCAGTAGACAGCATCGTCTATCCGGTATTGCGACGGCTAAACTTCCCGACTCTGTTTTCACTCCTCGTCCTCGAAGAGGCTCTCCGTCGGCTGCCAACGCAACGCGTGACGCATGCCGTAAACACTTTTGATGCGCCGAAACTTTTGACAGGCTTGCGATATATTTGACAGACACGCTACGAAAGAGCTAGGGAGCAGATGAAAAACTGAACTTGAAGGAGAGTCTCTTATGCGGAGGCCTTATTGCGAAAATAGGGAGGAGGCAGTAAATTAAATTCGCCTCGAGGTATTGATCCACTTTTGCATCAGGCTGTCGCAACGTCACTCTACAATAAAGTGCGATGGCGCTCCACGTGACGCTAGCGAGAGCGAGAAGTTCAGTCGGCTAAATTCGTTTGCCTTATCGGACAGGGCAAATTGAGATGATATAGGGGAGATTCAATAAAAGGCGTCCGGACCGCACGTGTATACCTGAGGCCTGTGCGTCACTAATTTGATTTCGCGAAGGAATATTTCTCAACGCAATTGAATAAAAATAAATTTCGCTCAAGGACGCCGCATGAAAGTGAACGTGACTGGACTCGTCGGGAATGTTATTTCAGTTTTTTTTCTTTTTTTCAGAATTCTCGGTACTTGTCAGCACACTGCCGTACATTGGTCGTTCTTGAAACGCTCTCGCAAGAACCGCTTCAGACAGGCTCGATCTGACGTTGAGATCTCGCAGTATAGTTTTTTTTTTTTCATAAATCAAGTAAAAGTGACGAAATATACCAATTGTCTCGCCAGAAATTTTTTTTTATATCGGGAACGGGTGCTCGGGGCGCGTGTTCTTTTTGCCAATTTCTGATTGACACGTCACTAGCAACCGTTGCTTCAGAATCAGAGTTAAGTTTGTTAACGTAAGTCTATGCCACAACACTATGTTGTGATGTACAGAAGGAGGTCCCAAAGTCAGTGACTGTGTAGTATACGACCTCCTGCAACAGTGAACGAAATGCGGCGTTCCCCTGCCAAATTACTCACGACTGCAGAATCACGTTGCGCTTAAAGCACTTTCAGACCGTAATTGGAAACTGCGGTAGGGCAAGAAATGTCGCAGCAGCCAACGTTTCGACAGGGGGACGCGTCCTCGTCAGGGCAGCAAATGCTTTCCTCGGCAGCGTTTTTATCTACACGTTGCTCACTCGCCCCCTTCCTCAATGGGGAAGGAAGAGCAGGAAAATAAGCTGGTGCGTGCGGTAGCCTAACTGCACTGAAAGTGCTAAAGAAAGAATGGGAAAAGAAAGAAGAAATGAAGAGAGGGAAGAAAGGAAGAGGAAAAGGTTAAGGTCCAGATGTTAGTATTGATGTTGGGTTGTTCCAAGGTGAGGGAATAACAAAAACGGAAAAGCAATTACGCGTGTACGCAGGCACTTCCGGGCTAGTGTCTCCCAGTTTTTCTTTTTCCTTTTTTTTTTCGGAAAGCAGGAACTGTCAGGATAATAGTTCCAGATTCCGAAAAGGAAAAAAAAAAGAAGAAGAAAAGGACCCGGGTTGTGGATATTGAGTTCTATTATTACGTGTTCGGTTAAAAGTATAACAGGAAAATGGAAGCAAATAGCACGAATGCTCATCACGTCTAAAGCTGAGGGAGAGAGAGAAGACAAATCAATAAATATGATATGAGTGATGAACAATCTAGGTAGTTTAGCACCTCACCTCCATTGCCAGCCTACAGTGCCACCCCACCTCCATTGAAGGAGAGGGAGAGTGAGCTACGCCTACATTAAAACGTTACTAAGGAAAGCGGCTGCTTCCTGAGGAAGGCAAGTATCGCTTGTCGAAACATTGATTCCAGTGACGTTTCTTGTTCTACCGCTGTTCGTCACTTCAACGTGCACCTAGTACGTTGAAGCATGGCCTCGTAGATCCGGTGACGCCCGCTGTCTTGCGTGCACAGGTGGGCTTTCGGAAGCCATGCTTGAAGGTTCAAGAGCGTCAGCAAACGAGGTAACCCGTCGTGGTAGCGCAACCGGTAACCCGGTTGCAATGCTAAAGCCGAGGTCGCGCGTTCGACCCCTTAGCCGCGGCGGCTGCATTCTGAAGGGAGCGGAATGGACAAACGCTCGTGTGGTCAAGCATTTCGCCGCCCAGGTTGAAGAACCTCACTAGGGCAGTATTAAAGATCGTGGTTTAACAAATAAAAGCGCGTAATTCAATTTTAACCAAAGAGGTGCAGCTCTAAGCTTCGATCGCTTCGCCCTCGGTTGCCTCCGTCGCTACTGTACTGAAAAAATCCCGTATTCCCCACAACTCCTATATTCAATAACATCATATGACATATACGGAAAACGGGTTTTTCTATGGGATCATATATGTTTCATATAGGATTACTGTACATAGGAGTTATAGGGCACATGGATTTTTTCAGTAGGGTAGTTAGGGACTATCATATCCTTGACCTGTGGTGTGCGACACTAGACGAATGTTTGTACCCCAGTGGTTGTGCGTCTCGACGCGATCAGGCATGTCGCACTCTCCATGCTTTTCTAGAAAGCAACTAACAATGGCTCACGTTTGTAGCGTATTCGTATTTCCATATGACAAATGCTCAGAAAATATATTTCTCTATTTTAACATTATTTAGTAAGCGGGACCTGCAGTGACCGGCCTCTGTGCATGACTTGTACTCTGTATGTTCTGTTCTGCTTAATTCTTTGATATTCGTCATCGTGCTCTTTCTTTCTTCATGCTGCCCCTTCTTCCTATCTTCTATGGCAGGCGTTGTGCCCCTTCCAGTGGCAGTAGCCAGCCTGTTCCTCACTTTTATTTTAAGCGTACACATGTTCGCAAATAGAATAATCAATCAATCAATCAATCAATCAATCAATCAATCAATCAATCAATCAATCAATCAATCAATAAAAGGTGTTTAATAAAGTGCCCAGGAACATCTTCGAGGTTTTTGGTGCTGGTGCACTCGGCAAAACAATGCACCAGAAGAACAATGCAGGCTCACACACACAGATACAGACACGCGGACGCACAAAAAAGAATGATAATTTCGCGAATACAGATTTTAAGAGAGCACACTATATGTACACGGAGAGAACACAAAGCAAAAATGGACATACATAATAATAATAATAATAATAATAATAATAATAATAATAATAATAATAATAATAATAATAATAATAATAATAATAATAATAATAATAGTAATAATAATAATAATTCCCGTGGTCTATTCTACCGCGACGTAGGGAATGACCGGTCATTCGTCCAGCGTCCAGGCCAGAACGCTGAGCGGAACTCGGTTAGCCTTTTTGGATTGCGAATCTGCGAGACGGTAGACTCGGCTATAGTTCCGGCAGGTCGTTGATTATCTTTCCGCGACGACGTCTCGCTTATTGCTCGGACGTTACTGACGCTGCTCACGACAAGGGTGGCGTGCCGGCCGGACCCTTACCCCAAGGGTGACGAGGCGCAGTCATTAGGACCGCGAAGGAGCTCTGACGTGAAGCGGCTCGCTTACACCCTGGATAAGCTGTGGCATACACGCGTTTCGATGTTTGCACGATTCGCATCGCGTAAACCCTAGAACACCGCAAGGTTATCGCGCGGTGATAGCACGCACCTGCGTTCGCGGTAACAGACGCGCGCGACGGTCTTTCTGCACGCTCTATTAGTGCGAGAGAGAGAGGGAGAAGGGAAGAAGGAAAGGCAGGGAGTGTAACCAGACTGAGTCCAGTTTGCGACCCTACACGTGGGGAGTGGAATGGAGAGTGCAATGGCTATTAGAGCACACGCTTCAGCGAACTCACCGCCAGTTTCCTTCCCTCCTCTCCCTCTCTGTCATCTTTGTTTCCCCCTTCCCCATTCCCCCGGTGTAAGATAGCCGACCGGGCGTTATTCTAGTTAACCTCGCTACCTTCTGGTTTTCTCTTTCCTCCCTTCTTCCTTTCCTGCTGTCACTCGCACTCGGTATAAGAGACGTGGCGGACGCGCCGAGCGCCTCTTAGAGAGCTGCTTGGATAGTAAGTGATAGTAAAGAAATGCAGAAGTCTCGTTTCGCTCGCACTAGTGGCGACAACTGTTTAGCTCTACCGTATGGGGACCATTTTGTATTGAAATCAAGTAAAACTGTGTCCTTCGGCGCAATTACAAAGAGAAAAAAAAATTCATTTTTGATATCAAGGAAGCACTGGTTTCTTTTTCGTCTATAAAATATTTTCGTACATTTTTACTCTGTTTTCACGTTACTTTTGTTCACTGTCAGAACGTCTTCAGTTCTGCTAAGCACTGTTTTCTTCTTCTATACAAATATTTTCTTGCGTTTTCGATCTATTTGTTTTCACGTTACTTTTGTACGTTGTCAGAACGTCTTCTATTTTACTGCCAGCGCCCCACGAATGTAGAGCATGGATATTAAGGGACCGTTAAAACCTCCTGATATGTTCACGGATTTGCTTCGCAAAGATTACAATATTTCTTTCTAGGTTTCTACATAAGGCGTGCTCTTGAAAAATTTTTGATGAATTGCATTCGGACCACGTGTCTTCTATTTTGACGTGCACCGTGATGAAAAAAAATAAAATACGAACGCCGCCTCTTGCTTCGATGCCGCGTATTCTTCCACTGGCGAAGCTCTGATCACCGCTTCCTGTTGAAGCTCCTGATTACACCGCAAGCAATGAAAAAACTACGCTTACGTCATCACATGATGCACGATCGCTGTCGAACAGCTAATGGTTGTTGTCGCTGAAGGGGTAGGGATCTCGGGTATTTTTCTATTTTTGGTCACGAACAGAATAAACTAGGAATATATAAGCTAATATAAGCTACGAAGTGGCTTATAAAGGTAACGAATATAAGGTAGGATGTGGGCCTCCCAGGTTCGTTAGCAGGCACCTTTGTTCTTTAGTTTTTTTTTTCATCCTATTAAAGGTTCCTAAAGAAGAGAGGAAGCTTTCTCGCTGAGATTGTTCGGTTACCATGGCAACAATGGATGGTTACCATAGAGCAAAGTGGATGAATTTGTTTAGCCTTCGTGCTTGTGGCTTCAGACGCTCTTAGGGCAAGATTCCTTAAGCAAGATTTTTCTTTAATTTCCAAGCAATAGTATTTTTCTACACGTAGGAATCCAACAAATTTCTCCGTAGATGCGTAATTGTTGCAAATTGTTGTTTATAAAACAATATTCTTTTTTTTAATGATCAATAAATAGTGGCCAAAACATGGCACTCATGGGGTGTTTCCGGCTCTGCAGTTGCTTCCGGCTAAGACAACCGGCTAAAGCATTGCCTTCGATATCAGTTTCTGTTACCCCGTGGAACGGATCGCTGGGCGGAGCATATTGGAGGCAACCTATTTGCGCATTCACGAAGTCTCTTGATGCCCAGAGGAAAGAGGCTTTATGAAAATCCACGTGCTACGCCCATTATTGTTGTGGTGGGCAAAACGTGATACTAGCAGCTTTCATGGACTCTATAGCTCGCAGTTCCTTCTGATATTATATTCAGGACAGTACGCTTTAGACCAAGCCCCGTAAGAACTAACAACGCCCCCCCCCCCCCCACCCTCCATCCCAAAAGAAAGAATGCCTCAGCAGGAATACCCGGAATAAATCAACGAACCTGCTGTTTCGAAACCCATGGTTTTAACCACTGTGCTATAGTAGCATTGCGCACATCACGCCGATTATGCTTGCCTTGCGCACTTTGTGTGTGCATACGCTAAAACAAGAAGTAATGGGAACCTTTGTTGGATCAAAGCGACAAAGAATGACGCGCCTCGAATTTAAAGCCAGCCGGCGGCGTACACATGCCCTAGAATAGAAATGGATTGAATTTTATTAACCAAACTAACTTAACTTCAAGGGCGCAAAAGACGCATGAGGTACATTTCAATCGGCATATATCACCGTGCTAGTATGAATTCACATAACACAAAAAAAGGTTAGGGGCGGTCTTCTTCCAATATTTATATGACTCCATCCTAAACTACTTCAACGCAAATACTCTACCGATGTAGGAAATCTTCCAAACAGCATTTTCTTCTCCACCAAACTGCAACGCCACCATGGTTTTAATGCCGGAGTCATCATAGTGTTCTGCTCCTGCACTTGTTGGCTCCAAGCACGAAATGAATCCCTCTTGGGTTTCTTTGAACTCAAGCTTGCGTACCTGCGTGAATTTGGTTTGTTTGCTGCTGCGTATCAGAAGCTGAAATCCGCAAAGCGCAATGCAAGTCAAGTGGAAAAAAAATGAAGCCCCTTGTCAAGATGAATACATAATGGCATATCGACATCAAAGTGAAAATCTATAAAATCCTGTGGATCCTTTGGAAAATATGCGATATCGCGTGAAGCAGACGAACTCGACAGAAACAAACAAAGCCGTCTTTGCGCGCGCTTTTCGTGTGCAACGTTTAGAGACAGACGTGAAAGATTCTTTGCTGCATAATGTTGAGAAAAAGAGAAGCAATTCACAAAAACAGCGAGGAGCACAAGAAGGTATAAAGGAAGAAATATGTACCAAGTTTCTGAGCTGCTGAAAACGCGTTCGACGGAGTCTGTACCAACCGGAGAAAATCATTTTGATCATGCTGTTTACGTTTTTACTCTTCACAAAGAGAGCATTCAAAACCTTGGTTCCTGTTTCATTTTTTCCGTACTAAGGCACGCAGTTCCTCAAACGCCGGTATCGTAACAGGAAGATCGTTTGAGTGCACCACTTTTTCTGAAGTGGGACTTCGTCGTCATTCAGAAGAAGAAAAGGAAAGAAATCCAAGACAATTCGTTCGATGGAAACGGGATGCATATAATACCGAAAACCTAGGAATAGCAACAGCTAAGGAGACGCGCGAAAGCATGGAAAACAAACATCACTGAGTGCATGGGAAAAGAGAAATCGAAGACCACCGGAAGCGTCTTTCGACGACAGCAGGAAAATAACAAAAAAAAAACATTAGAAGTAGATCGTCCCCAGCAGGTTTTGGTAGACGGGCGGAAAGGGCCATGGAAGCGAGTTTTGAAGGCGGCCGATATGCGTGCCGAGAGTAAACAAGGCAAGTACGCCGCAGAACGCAACAGCGTAAACAGACGACATAAACAGGCAGCAGACGACGCGGTGAAGAGTCCTTGGAGGAAACAGACGATCGAAGTGTCTTCCCTCGCATGTAGATTCTTTCCAAGTCCGTGCGAGTAAAGAATGCAGGGAGAACGCCTGTAGCAGTGGCTAGTTGGCGTATTTACCAAGTCAAGTGAATTTATTTGCTCAGCTCTCGATTTGTTGACCGGTGAGTGACGTTTATTTGGCGTGCGAAAGAGACTGCTTAGTCTATTGAGATAGGCTGCCAAAGGCAAAACTCAGAAAGCTTAGCTTTCCGATGTTCGACCAAGAGCTAACCTGTGCGAAGACAGAAAAAAAAAAACGAGAAAGTAGGAAGTCACACACTGGTAGAATTCATTCATTCATTCATTCATTCATTCATTCATTCATTCATTCATTCGCGTTCATTCCGTTATGATTGCCTCCCCTGTAGTGCACTTCAACTGTCCTCCGTCAATCGACTTCATTTTCTGCGTGCAAGCTGTGATTGAGCAGGACAGAAAACTTGGCCAGTTCATACCCACTTAACACGATACCCTGCAACGCTATACGCATGAAAGAAGGGGAATGTTATACACGAGTCACACACGATAATTTAGATTACGATGGAGCCCGATCATGCTCGAAAGTTATTCGCGTGACTGGCGTATAACAGACGAGCATAAGGGAGATCGCGGAAGTTCATGCGCCGTAGGCTCGACATGCGGGTATATATACTGCGTGGTCATTGCAGCTTAATGAAACTTTCTTTCTTTCTTTCTTTCTTTCATTCATTCATTCATTCATTCATTCATTCATTCATTCATTCATTCATTCATTCATCATCATTACATAAGGGGGAGGGGAGCAGTTGTTACATATACAATGGTCGGTAACAACAAAAAAGCAATACAAAGTGCAGGATTCATGTTCAACATTAACATCATTAGAAGCATCAACACTAAGATAGACACAGTGGCTCAAGAACAACTTGGAAACAAAACAAAATACGCATACACATTCAAAAACACGGCAAAGTAACTCAGCTCTTGAAATGTGCTGTTAATAAGTGCCTGAATTTATTAGGTTCTATTTCAGTAACTATGGAATCGGGTAAGTCATTCCACAATGTAATGGAGCTTTCTTTCTTTCTTTCTTTCTTTCTTTCTTTCTTTCTTTTTACGGAGGACAAGGCTTAACGAATACACGTGAACAAGAAGACATAAGTACGGGCGCTGACTTCCAGCTGCTACTGTTTAATAGCATGAGTACTACGGATTGTAAATTGAAGGTGCCTTCAGCAGTACTATGTGCCGGTACTGTGCTTGAACGTTAATCGCGTCGACGTCGACATTCGCCGTGAGATGGATCCTGCCGGAATTCTTTACCTCACCTGACGTTCTCTGCTCGCATACATTTCATTCAGTAAACCTCAACGGTTCTTAAAAGGTTCTTCGTGTGCGTCTTGCCTCCAGCTCGCGTCGTGCCCTTCGCGTTCCAGCGCGAACATGATGCGCCCGAACCTGTAAATTAGGCCGTGGAAAACTTCCACGTGTGCGAGTGTCTCAGAACCACCCGATGTGCAGCGACGTCACAAATACTATAGCCAACGCTCGGTCGCGTCGACTCGCCAGCTTTGTTCTTACCATAGCGTTTCTCACTACATTACCTAGAGGGAAATCTGGCGCTGCTGCGCTGTGGTGTGCATGGGAACGCCGGTATATCGCGACTTCGGATTGGCATCGTTCTCGGAAAGCCAGGCACGCACCGTTCCGTCTGTCACAATTATTAATTTTCTACTAAAAAAGCGCATAAGAAGCTTTTTTTAGCTTTACTATTACACAGAAATATGTTTTCTTTAATTATGACAACTTTTTGTTGCATGTACAGTTATATGAAACGTAAGAAGTATGAGCGCGCCGCTTAAGTATGAGAACAGACAACAACATTCGTACTCGCTTTGGAACAGTTTGTCGTCTGTTCTTGCTTTTCTTCGCTTGGTTATGCATTGTAGGAGAGTAAAGTTCACTGGAAGATGTAATATGCGTGAATGGAAACATATTATAATGATTTTGCTTTAAGAACGCGTTATTTCTGTACCTATATCCACGTTTTAGACGAAGCCTCTTAAAACACCAGCCAACACAAGCCTCGCAGACACATATACCGTCATTCCCATGACGGCACGGCGCCCTCAGGAAACTCCCATAGACGGTGGCGGCAGATTTCCCTCCAGGTGTTATAGTGTGAAACGCTATGGTTCTTACCTATCTTTCACCGTTATTTCTGGTCCTCCCATCTTCAACGCAGATCCCCAGAACACACGTGCAGTCGTGGTGAACGAGACCAGCGTGCGCATCTGCTGGCAGCGACCCCTGTACGGCAACGTGTCCGGCTACGTGGTCAAGTACCGGGCGGCGTCAGAGAACGTCACGTCGTACCTCAACGTGACAACGGGCACCGCCGCCGACAAGTGCGTTTGGGTGCTCAAGCTGCGGCCCTGGACCGACTACGAGTACCGGGTTTACGCCTGGAACGGCCGCGAAGAGGGAATCGGCAGTCCGGTCGACCGATTCGTCACACGAATCGACTGTGAGTGACACACGTCAGCACTCGGGAAGATTGATTGAACTTGAAAGCGCTACGCCTGCGGTGGCATCCCGAGACCAAACGCTGGCCTCATTAAAAAGTACGCATAGTATGCATGTGACGTCACATCCGCTACTGTCGTCTGCTTCCGCTACCTTCCGCCATCTTGGGGAACCTTATCAACATGCGCGCGCATAGGCCTATAGGTTCCCCAACATGGCGCCGCCGTAAACCGGAAGCTGCAGAGTATCCTTGAATGACATACGTGGATACTATGTATAGAAAAAACTTTTAGCAGTTCAGCTTCGCCTACAACGTCAGGTGTGCAGGGTACTTCCTCATCGTCCAAACGGCGCCTACGGCTGCGATGGGGGTGTGGTGGCCAGTCGTGTATCAGGTTAGGCAGCATTCGCATGGTATGACGACGAGAGCGCACCTTTCTGAACGGTTAATTACAGTACCTGGGTTTGTCCTGTTTACCGTTCTTTGTGTTTTTTTTTTCATCTTTTTTTCTTTCTTTGTTTTTTGTCGTTGGTGTGTAATCGACAAGAATTTCACGCTCGTGCGTGGTCTGGCGTGTAACTGACGACAAAAGGTTTCACTGTTTTTTTTCTGTGTGTAGAGCCTAGAATAAGTTTTACGCCCGATAGTCCATATTTGCCTGTTTTCTACCGCGCATACGCGAATCTGCAACCGCTCTTATAAATATGAGTTTGCTTCAACAAAATTCTCATTTGTCAGTGAAGCTCTGTCCGGCCGTTCTTTTTCTTCGTTTCTAATACTTCTTCCGCGCCAGAGCAAAGTTACGACACTTACTAAGACTTCGCATATATCGCGAACTGGTCTACCTATATTTAGGTCCGTTTTCTATAGGTGTCTTATTTCTCAAGTAAATGCCTTTATTCTTCTGGCAGAATAATCTAGACTCTCTCCCATCAAACTCATTGACTTCCCTATCGCGGATTAAAGGAACTGCTTGTAAATTAGTCTAAACTATTGGACGAGCAGTTCTATTGCTCGAAAACTATTACTATTATTAAACTATTACTCGAAAAGGCGGCAGCGCAAAAAGACAAGGACAGAGACGAGGTGACAAGGACGAGAGCTGAACTTCTGACAAACCTGCCGTGGTTGCTCAGCGGCTATGGTGTTGGGCTGCTGAGCACGACGTGGGCGAAATGCTTAGATTTAGTGCTTAGAATAAGCTGCACGTTAAAGGTCCCGTCCGATCCCAGGTGGTCCAAATTATTCCGAAGACCCCCGCTACGGCGCGCCTCATAATCGGATCGGGGTTTTGGCACGTAAAACCCTATAATTTCATTTTAATTTTCACTTGCAGCAAGATTATTGTGAATTATTCCCGAATATATACGTGCTTTCCGAGTCAGGGGTTATCATCTGCGCGTACGTAAGTATTTCAGCTCTTTGTCTGAAAGCGTGATGGATGCCTTGCTGACACATACCTCCCCAATTCTTGAAATCTGTTCAGATTCCGCGATTTCCCGTGTCACGCACGTTTTATACTCTTCTTGATAACGGGAGTGTTTACAAGGTGGGGTGAACAGTCCTTGCAGGTCAGACAATGAGTCGCCAGAAAACCTTCAAAATCTTTTCCCCCAAGCGCATTTTTTGCGTTGTTTGCTTGCTCGATTAACCTATTGTTAATCGGGAGCGCCGTCTTTCTTTTCGCCCTTCTCGGGTTCTGTGCGGCATGCTACTCGTTTCCTGTCAGGAACGCTACCCCATGCAAGTTGACGCCCTGCAAGCTGAGAGTATACCGATAGCGCAGCTGTAAAGAAATGAAATGCAAGCGAAACGATGACGGTTCTTTTTTTTTAAAGGACAAACCAGTGAGAGTTACAGCTTTTCTAACAGTTCATACAAGCTACATCCCGCCTCACGCGACGTTGGGTTACACCGCAGACTGCGTCACGAACGTCTGCAAACACGGCTCGTGCGAGGCCACGGACGCGCGCCCCGGTTACCGATGCGTGTGCGACCCGGGCTTCTACGGCGAGGCGTGCGAGCACTTCGACCCGTGCTCGGAGAACCCGTGCAAGACTTTCGGCACCTGCGTCAACACCAGTCACGGCGAGTACCGCTGCGACTGCTTCACGGGCTTCTCGGGCCGCAACTGCTCCGACTTCAACCCGTGCCTGCTCAAGCCGTCCGCCTGCCTGCACGGAGGCGTGTGCCAGTCCAACGCGTCGCACATGTTCACCTGCATCTGCGTGGACGGCTACTACGGCAAGACGTGCCACCAGTACGACCCGTGCTTCTCGTCCCCGTGCCTGCACGGCGCCCGCTGCCTGAACGAGTCGGACGTCAAGTTCAGCTGCCAGTGCCCGCAGGGATACGCGGGTGAGTGTGCATTGTGTGCGAGGTGCGTTTGCGAATGATGAAATTTTGTGTTGAAATGGTTAGCTAGCGGGGTACGTCCTCGCCTATAATAGCGCGTTTTTTTTTTCTTCAAAACGACTGTAGGTAATCAGTTGAAAGGAGCACTAAGCTACGCAGGTAGCAGAAACATGTTTATCAGAAAGAAGGCTTCGCGATTGACCAACACGATATGCCATCACTGCATTTCAAAGAGAAACTTTCGTTACCTGCCAGCTCTGAAGTTAATAGGAAATGAAATGAAAGAGAATATCACATTCCACAAGGATTTAATCAAAGCTGCAACGAAGTAAAGTGGGCATGCATTGACGTCATCGAGGCTGCTATATTGTAGGGCAGTTATCAAAAAGCTGTACTTTATATTGATCTACCTATCTCCCGCAGCAAAGTGCAAGCTATAAATGGCACTGAAAAATAGCGTAGATGACGTCTCGCGACTACTCGCTATGCTGCATGTCGGTACAAAGCTAAACGATAAAAGAAGAGGAGTGCGTCCAGTAATAGAACAAATAGTAGCGGTCACAGCAGTAAAGAACGCAGTCGCACGCCTATGAAAGTGAATTGCGACGCAAATCAAACACGAACTGTCCGTTGACCTGATTTCGGATAAGTCAATAAAACGGGAGGTTAAAAAACGCAAAGCGGTATCTGTGACACCACGGGACATTGATTTTTTTTCAGGGTAAGTATTAAAAAAAAGCCGCGCCATTGCTTAGTAAAACTGAACAAGAGCGGTTTAATTAGGCCGGCTTTTTGGTGGCTTTTCCACCCCCGACAGTTCTATTAACGCACAATAATCGAGATAGCTAGATGGATGACGGAAGCTGAGGGGCTTGACTTTTAAAGCGAAGCTAGCTTTACTTCTTCGCTGTACTTCACGGCTTGTGGCTGCTGCTGCCTTGCTGATATTATACAACTTTTGTCACTGGGAATGCTCTCTCTCTCACTCTCTCTCTCTCTCAAGAGAGAGAATTTATTTGAAAGAAGTCGGAGAGGTCGGCCTGAGCTAGGCGCGCTCCAGCCTTCCGCTCTGCACAAGGGAAGGGGGAAAGGGGACATGAAGGTGTGATGAGGGATGCTGACGACAAAGAAAGAGGGATGAACAACGGTGAAAGCAAGTTCAACATTCTGGTAACAAACATTCAGAAATGTAATCCACGAAGCCGCCGCCGTGTTCCATATTTTATCCGTGTAGATACTCCTGAAAAGACAATTTGGGTCAATGGGTATCTGTCACTGGGTATGTGAACATTCCTGGCGCCAATGCCTGTCTAAGGGTATGTGCCACTAGGTAGGTTACCCACATAGACAAGCAGAACTAAAAGAACGAACTTAACAAATCGCCAACAGAAAATTGAAATCGGCAACGGAAGCAGGCGGGGTAGAAGGAAGTCGAGTGAAGAAAGGGCCACCACAGAACACTGTTCATTGAGCAAAGAGCGTTGATCGACGTAGGAGTAATGCTGAAGTGAACTCCAGTAGGCATTTCAGTAGACGTTAAAGGAAAGTTCGCTTACATATAACCGATTAGCAGACATGCGTGGGATCCACCAATCTTTATTAAAAACAAAATGATACCAAGGAAAGCATATAGCGGTATTGAACCCTTTGTGTTTCGTAATGCATTGTTCGATATTCAGAAGTGATGTCGAAATTTACGGTAAACCTCAGGCGAAAGGAAGACTAGTGTGGTGGAAAGCGAACTCACAACCTACGCAAGGCGTGCGAGACGCTCTGCTAGTTGAGCCACGGCGTCGGCTGTGCCTCCGTTTACTTGCGCGGACATTAATAGACAGGCATGCATTCATAACCGAGCCACGAGAGTGTTAACCAAGGCCACTCAGTGCCGTAGGGGCCATTTATTATGTAGCTATCCAGTAGCCATGTCCAGCGCTATCGGGTGTCATTTGTTTGCGGCGTGGGATAAATAGTTGGTGAAACCGTTGCTGTAATGCGACCAGTTCAAATCACCTACCGAATGCATCGTAACTTCGTGTGTCATTAGTCAGTCCACTGTTGTGGTCGGTAAAAAAATAAAAAAGAAACACTGGGCCTTTAAAACACCAACATGTTAGAACAAGTGTCTGGTTTAAATGTCCCGAACCGGCTCAGTGGACTATGATCGATGCCGCGTACTTAAGGGCGTTTGACTAAATTTAACGACTTGGTGTTTCTTGACTAGTAAACAAAGCACAGTAGGCGAGCGATTTCACATTCCGTACCACCGCGAAATCAATCAACAATATTTTGTTAATTTGCAAGATATACGAGTATGCAACGTGTAACTGAGGAGCTCTAAGTTTCCCGAGAAGTGACAGCCGACATGCAAGACGGTTCTTTGTAGATTGCGAAGTCGGAAAGGGATAGGATGATCGATTGGGCGACTGAGAGCACGGATCGAATAGCTCAGCTTCTTCCGGCGCAGCGGAAGTGGGGCACTGCGGATGACCACACTCTGCTGACTGCACTGACAAGAATTTACTTAAAGACGGTCTACGCGGGCATTCCATTTGTGGTACCGGCACGGTCCTGTTTCAGCACCTTGCGAAGCTGTTGTGTTCGGATTGTTGTTTCACTAATACTTATGCCCAACAGCTACCGACAAAAATTACCAGAGAGAATGCTCACGCTATAGTGCCTACAAAAATCCGCAAATATGGTGGGTGCGCCAGCGTGGGGAATGATAATAGTGCATGAATTTGCCTAAGCGATGTTATTGACGCGTGAAACAGCTTCGTGACTTTGTAAATTGATCATTTTAAAGATGATATTGCACTATAAATGCAACAATTGCAGCGATTTTTCGTGCGCACCGACACACCACATCAATGCTTTCAGAAAACCATAACTTGGAGTTTAATAAAAAGTGAAGTGCTATAAACTGCACTACAAGAGCGCCTGAAGCCACAAATATGAAAACTAGACAGATCCACGTATACTACCCCTCATGTTGATGCTATCCGAATGCACGCATCCGAGAGTTCTCTGTGGTAATTTTTGTAGGAATCGCTGTGTTTTAATAGACTTTGTGTATACAACCCGTTAAAGCGGCTGTAGGCCACACTAGAGCAGGCTACTTAACGACCACGTCTTGTTAGCGACATTGGTCTGTATACAATGCATAGATTTCACACAACCAAAACGGCACGTCCACGCGAAGGCGAAGCTGTCTAGAAAAATAAATCTGCAGAGAAACGGTAGACTTTACAGATTCATTCTTTAAATGGGTAACGCATCCGGCACTCGTTTGTGATACCACGTGATCAGCCCCTACGTGTTCCGTTATGGCGCTTCAATCATTTATGTCGGGCTACAGCTCGAACGTGTTTTAACTTGTACATTTATTTATTAGAGATAGGCGAAAATAAACGCTTTCCGGGAAGGAATGGAAAAATAAATAATTCTTATGGAATATTGAATATCGAATATTCAAATGGCGACGCATGTAGAAATATTTATTTCGGTATAATTAGGCACCACTCCTGTACTGACTAGAGCAATAGAAATACGGCCAACTATCATGGAGAAAGAATCAGTTGTAAATATAGGATCGCTGATGATAATAAAAAGAGAGTGCACGAATAGCGTTCTAACAACTTCGGAGACTGGTTGCAAGGATGTTTTCTGAGAAATAATGGCTGCTGTGTGACTACCTTTCCGAAGAAGCTAAATAAATTATTGATGAAAAAAAAAGAAAGATCACAAGATGGGGGAGAAACTAAAGCTCTGAAGGACTTGTGTGCCATACACAAAGGTAAAATGGCCGGTTACAAGAAAGCCGTCACGGATTGTAGCCTGCAAGACAAAACTGCCACCTGACTAGATTGTCAATAAAAATAAATGACTCACTACAGATAAAGTTCGGATGTTGTCATGCAGGCTTCTGCCGCTAAAGCGAAAATATAGCTTGGATTACCTACATTGTTTCTGCACTGCCTAGACAACTCTCCTCTTTGTTCGCTCGCGATAACTTGTGGTACTTTGTTAAGCAGAAATGGAACAGTAACCCGCCTTTAATGTTCAGTTGTTGCCAAATATTGGGTCTAGTTTCAAACGTTCGAAAGTTCCGAGTGGTTTCTCATTGACTGCGAATGTATAGTGAGTAGTATACTGTTCTTATTTGAAACAGTGAGTATTCACCCAACCCAATCCTAGCATTTCTCGATTCAGCCCTTAAACCGCGAGTACTAAGCTGACAGAGCTGCCCTGAATGCACAAACAATATCAAACGCGGCAACACTGTACCAGTATACCGCCACGTGTTCTGAAAAGGTACTACGGCTATAACCGTTCCACATACTGAATACTGTGAACAGTGGGTACTGTATAGCCACGTGACATGCCACATTCATTGTGTATGGCAGCTATATCTGTTTTGGAAATTTCGTGATTTAGTGAAGGAGCATACTTAAAAAGACACGTTTACAGATACGTGAGTGATAAGGACACACACATTTCGAACGCACATGGGGATAGTCATCTTCATCTATCTATTGTTCTTTTTTTTTGTGTTTCCTCGCCATGCGGCTGTTACCGCGCATGCGCTATTCCAAACGCTTAGTAAAAAAAAAAAAAAAGCCGAGTCATTGAGCAAGAAATTAATAGCCGCAGGTAAGCGCTTGTCTGCATCCTCATTATTCGTGTTAGTGTTAACGTATTTTTTCTTTCTTTTTTTTCAAGTACGCTGCTTAACCAAATCATGCATTACCGATGCCCGCCGGTACCTGTCAGAAGCACCAAATTCTGTTAAAAGATGATTTCGAGGAATATCGTGAATATCATTGTGTATCCAGTGTTTGCTCCTCCCTTCTCTGTCGAATCTCAGGTGAGCTGTGCCAGGAGAACGTCAACGAATGCCTCTCCAGCCCCTGCAAGAACCGCGGCGAATGCGAAGATGGCATCAACAGCTTCACTTGTCATTGCCCTCAGGGCTACGGCGGACCTGTGTGTGAGCTCAGAGGTGGGTTAGACCGCGGCCATTACTGCGATGCCGTGTGTTTTTTACTATGATCATTTCCATTAAATTAAGTAATATCAGCACGACTCAGCGGTTAATCCTGCACTGAGCTCATTAACTGCCACATCAGCAGTCTCTCACAGCGTGCGCCATTATCTTCTGGAGAATAAATTCCCCCGCAATGCGCACAACGCTGTTTTGCTCCGCTACAGTATAGCGGACCGTGGCCTCCGAAATGCACGCGAAGGTGCCGCCGCTCTTGGAGTCTGCCTCGCGCGCAATACAGCGCACGCATTGCCAAGCAGCCGAATCTGCGCGGTGGCCCGGTGCTTAGCGCTACCCGGCTCGCAACTTGACGTTGCCGCAGGCCGTGGGCTCGCTGCCAGGCACCGGTGGTGGGCTTAATTGTGCTTTAATTAGCCGCGGCGTTATGGCGGAAGGTGACCGGCGGCCTTAGCGAGCCCAGCTGCGAGCTATTAACTGCTTTCGCAGCTATATCGTATGCGGCGAATAAAACCTTGATCAGGTCGCCTACTTCAAATAGCGCCCATTGAGTCTACACAACTTGCAAAGCCCTTTTACTAATTTACTTTTGGATTGTTAATTTCAAGGCAACAGCTGCAATTGGAAATCGAAAGCTTCCGTTCCATGACAGAAGTGTTGCCCATCAGCTGTCCGTGCCTTCTGTTACAAAAATTGCCCACTATTGACCGAGAACAGTGTTGCTCAGCTGCGGGCTTCTAGCGAGTACCGGCGTTTTAGTCCCACGGAATAGATTGCATTCGCTGCGGTTTTCCTTTCTCAATCCTCTGTACACCCCAGTTTTACCTTACTCGTGCCTCGCGCGGTCCTTATCTTCAGACACGTGTCCCGAGGAGTTCCAGCAGACGGACAAAGGCACCTTCCACTGGCAACCCCTTGCGCATGGCTCGGTGGCCAAAGCGGAGTGCCCGTACGGCGCGTACAACCCGGCCAGCGAGTACAAGTACGCGCGACGCAAGTGTCGTCTGCTGGCCGACGGCCAGACGAGCTGGATGAAGGTGTCGGCCCAGCACTGCCGATACAAGGCAAGGAGGACGTTTCTCCCCGCAGTCTCTCTTTTTTTTTTTTCGGAGGTTTCTAAAGACCCTCTACTTACTCCGCCCCGTACTTGTTTGTTTGTTTACAGTCGAACGCCTTTACACCGAAGTGTTTGGGGAGTTCGAAATGATTCGTTATATAGGTGTTTTCCTTGTAAAGGTGTACTACAAAGCTCGCAACAGAACCGGACTAAAATCATGCATTCTTTACACAGGTCGTTTCGTTGTAGAGGCGTCCGTCGTAAACGCGCTACACTGTATCGCGTTTAAAAGATTGTGTGGAGTTTGATGTGTCAAAACCACATTCTCATTACACGGCACGCCGTAGCGGACGAGGAGCCTGGGTTAATTCTGACCGCCCGAGGTTGTTTAATATGCACACCCAATGCATGGTGCACGAGCCTTCTTTGGATTCCGCACCGCCTCCCCTCCCCCCTCGTCGGAATGCGGGCGCCTCCGGCGCGGGGTCGGATGTGCGATCCCGTATGCAGTCTGAATCGCATCAGCCGAGAGCGGCGGGTCGGCCGATTTGGCCGCCTCGTTTCGCATAAGAAAGAAAGGCACGGGCCTGCACAGCAATGCGACTACGCATAGTTCATGCCGCTTGCTAGTTCCATAAGCTATAGCGTAAACAAATGTGGAACCTAGCAGCCACCGCGAGGCAGCTGGTGCGGTCAGCTGGGGCACTCGGCATCGGGCCCCGCGACCTCTCTAGACAAGCTTCATCCACAATGTTCTCAGCAACGCAACGCCTTTGTCCATGAGCGGCCGCAACGGGTTATTCATTCATTCATTCATTCATTCATTCATTCATTCATTCATTCATTCATTCATTCATTCATTCATTCATTCATTCATTCATTTCGAGTGCTCTCAAGGCGCGAATGCGTTACAAAGAACTATCGAAGAAAATACATGTGCGTTCAATTCACCAAGATGCATGGTAAACAGTTGATTCTGTGTTGTTACGATCTGGGATGAGAGTAATGGAAGCAGGAAGGTAGCTCCTGCCGACGCTTGTCCTAAGGATGATAGGTTCGCTAATGTAGCTGGTATGGCAAGCAGGCAATCCTACGCTAAAGTTGAGGCGCGACTTACATAGAATTAGGTACAAGACGGAGACATGAAGACGAATACGTACTATTTTTAAGAAATAACTGGTCCTTTACAATATATGCAATGCACAGCAGAGCTCAATGACATCAATATTTTTTTTTTTTACCGACGGTACCTAATGGAAAAAGGTTTTTACTTGGTTTGATCTATTTTATAACGTCTTGCTTTAACTTTCTTGCCGTCTCGTATATTATTTCCAGATTCAACGCATTTATTTAGGGACTTATGTTTTCGAACGTAGCTTTTATTTTTCTTTTATTTTGCGATTTGTTTTACTTATTGTAAACCACTTCCTGCACAATGCTCTTGCCAAAATGGTATAATAAATAAATAAATAAATAAATAAATAAATAAAAAGAGGCAAGCTCTAGATTCACCGGCGGAGCTTATGCGTGATCGTAATTAATGCCCCGTGAAATAATGATAAATTTTATGGGGCTTCGCGTACCGAAGGCTTTGCGTCACAAGCTATGGAGACGGGGGAGTGGGGGGGGGGGGGGTGCACCTTAGTGAAGGACGCAGGATTAATTTTGACTACCGGGGTTTGCTTTCTTTACGTGCGCTTACACGCACGGGCTTGAGTGTTTTCGCACCACAGTTTCCCCGCCCCCCTTGCGTATGCTCGGGAGGCCGACCGTAAGACTTCGCAGAGAGCACGCAGAGCCCTAAACTAATGCGTGGTTTAAATTTTGTATGCGCCTCCACGCGAGATCGGCCCAGCTAATGGAACAGCCCTTGCCCTGCACCAAGCTTCGTACTCATTCTCTCTCTCTCTCTCTCTCTCTTTGTATTTGTGTGTGCGCGTGTGAGAGCGAGTACTATGGATGGAATTAGGAGCTGCATTTTCCTTCACTATATAAGTCTCCCGTGCATCAAAAAAGAGATGCCGCACGAGAGAGCCTTCGCCATGTAGAATCACGGGGAGCCAATTTCAAGTTTCCTATTTGCACGTGGGAGACTGAATTACAAAAAAAAAAAAAAAAAAAATCTGTAGTAGCGTTTATCGTTCAGCTAGTGCGAGTGTTCATTTGTGCGTAGTTCTACACTCCCAATTAGCAGTGAAATGTTACAGCGATAAATTCTGCTCAGTTTATATTTTAATCGTGTTTTTCTTTACTACGAATGTACTACTTTCCACAGCTGGAAAGCTATGCGATCGACCTGTTGGAATTTCCCTTGGTGCGAAATGCTGCACGGTCTTTTGTGGGGTTTAAAGCAGTTCACAGCATGCAATCCAAAGTGATGGTGCGCGCGAGGGTTTATCGATATAAGTTTCTTGTTTATTTGTACGTGTGGTCTAATTCTGCGCCGCAGCACAACTGAGCTATTTGAACAGCTCGCGACGCGTGCTCGTTTTCATTGGCCGCTTGTATTCCGTTGGTCTTTCCGCCACAGAGCTTCCAGGCAGCCGAGAACGTCACCTCGGAGCTGGAATTCTTGACCCACGACCCAAGAAACATCCGACCGGGCCAGCTGCAGGGCTTCGCGGAAAAGATCGAGCCGGTCGTCGACTACGCGGTCAAGGACATCAAGGTGACGCAGCAACTGCAGAACGCTTCCGTTGCTAAACCACCAGGGAGGGGAGGGGGGGCGCTCAGATTTGTCCAACGTGGAGCACAAACGTCATAACCTGACGTTTTCTTTTTCATTCATGCAGGATCTAAAGCGTCACTAAGGCATAATTACGGAGCGCGGATTGTGATAACGCATGATAAAGCTCGCGATGAAACACAATACGCCGGCGACGTGTTGTGCTTTATCCATAAAGTGAACTATCACGATCGCAGTGTCCAATGAATTCCACGCGACCTTGCTTCGCCTGAAAAATAAAGTTCAAAATATCTGTCTTGTAAATACGGCCCGAACCAAAATAATAACCTCTACCCAAGAAAACTGAGCGGTGGGTTTCAAGAGGTCGGCTGCGCAAAATCAGAGAACACCTAAATCGTCTTTTATAAATATAAACACACAGTAGCTTATTCGTCGAGGTTTGCTTAAGCCTTTAGTCGCTTATCTTATGTTCCAGTTTCGTTAGCGTCATTCCTTCTTTATAACTAGACAAGTCATTTTTCTTCCAATAGATGAAGTTATATATATATATATATGCAAAGGTAACGTGTGTTTTCTACACATTACGGAACACGTAACTGTCACGTATGCGTAAAAAAACAAACAAAGATGGTCCGTACGTATATAGTCCAACTGCCCACAAATGAGAATCTAGAAACATGTATCAGAATACGTATTTGTTGTTATATATATAAAATAAATAGCAGGCATTTGTGCAGAAGTTTTGAATAGAGCTTGTTTGTCTCTCCTATACATAGAACACACATTTCTTCTCGTTTCGCCATGCCATGGTTTACAACCGGTTAAGTAAATTGTGTATCTTCCGAGAGGTCTTACCATCCAGGTTTGGCTTTCGTTAATTCCATGAAGCAATGTTAACGCTAAGCTCCCTCGGCCTCTAGTCTATTGGTGCTTTGGAGGAAGGTCATCGTTTCCTCGTCGAATATATATATATATATATATATATATATATATATATATATATATATATATATATATATATCAACGAGAAGAAAGGGGGTTAACCGAGGGGCCCGATTTTTATTAGTCATATCATAAGAAGCCAACAAACACGGATACCAAGGACAACATAGGGGAAATTACTTGTGCTTAATAAAATGAAGTAATGAACCGATAAATTAATGGAAATTAAAGTGGTTGAAAAAACAACTTGCCGCAGGTGGGAACCGAACCCACAACCTTCGCATTTCGCGTGCGATGCTCTACCAATTGAGCCACCGCGGCGCTGTTTTCCCATCCACTTTCTTGGATATTTATGTGTCCTAGTAGAACCCTGGGAGCCTTAGCCAGCGCCACCACACACAGACCTTGGCGGCGGACGTGGGACGTCCTTTTTGCCGCAGGCGTCACGAGAACGTGATCTTTTTGGGTGAAGGCAACTGGTCAATAAACCCACATATGCTACCTAAAGGCATCAATGTTGCCGGATTCGGGACCCTCGTTATGTAATCAACGAGAAGAAAGGGGGTTAACCGAGGGGCCCGATTTTTATTAGTCATATCATAAGAAGCCAAGAAACACTGACACCAAGGACAACATAGGGGAAATTACTTGTGCTTAATAAAGGAAGTAATGAAACGATAAATTACTGGAAATTAAAGTGGATGAAAAAACAACTTGCCGCAGGTGGGAACCGTAATTGGTAGAGCATCGCACGCGAAATGCGAAGGTTGTGGGTTCGGTTCCCACCTGCGGCAAGTTGTTTTTTCATCCACTTTAATTTCCATTAATTTATCGTTTCATTACTTCATTTATTAAGCACAAGTAAATTCCCCTATGTTGTCCGTGGTGTCAGTGTTTGTTGGCTTCTTATGATATGACTATATATATATATATATATATATATATATATATATATATATATATATCTATATATATGAATGTGAAGATGAGGAGCCGGAGGATCTTTAGCACAAAGGCCGCTAAATTTTTTTTCAGGAAGAACGCAGTTGTCACCTTTTAAAACCTCGTAAAACACCGTGTTTTCACTTTTTCACTTTCAGATTGCACAAGCCATGATTCATGTGATCAGCAATTTCCTAGCTCTCAACGACAGTGTTATCAAAGAAGGAGATGCTGACGGGATTGCGGTCGAAAAGTAAGTTTTTTTTATTATATATATATATATATATATATATATATGTATAGATTTAATAATATATATAATAAATATATGTTTTTTGTAAACAATGTAAAACATTATCGCCGATTGTTCTTAAGCCACACTGCATGCTAAATGGCCTTTGGTTGTCAAGTGTACGTTGTCCAAACTTTTGTTTCATTTGCTGGGCTGTATTTCCCACACAGCATATCATTATGAGTAGTACCAGTATCACATGGCCACTTCCTGTCGCAGTCGAACGTGATCCGGATCGAAATTCATGAACGCAATTGGCTCCCTCCTGCAGCTTGTGTAAAGGAGCCAATCTTGGCCGAGAAATTCCATCCGGGTCGATCGCTATCGAAAGTGCGCAATGTGGCACCCGTATAACTCACATTCGATTGTCTTCGTGTCGGTGTGATATGGTTCGAATTATTATTCTTAATGAGTTCTCTGACTGAATGACTGGTCTCTGTTCGACCATTTGTGACCACTGTACAGATTCCACCTCTATCGTTGGATACATTATCGAGTGTAACAGTGACCCTCTACAACACCTGG
The DNA here is from genome assembly GCF_050947875.1 of Dermacentor variabilis. NCBI lineage: Eukaryota > Metazoa > Arthropoda > Arachnida > Ixodida > Ixodidae > Dermacentor > Dermacentor variabilis. The sequence continues at coordinate 111,810,706 of NC_134576.1, forward strand.
GCAATGGACCAGATGAACCTTTTATTTGATGGTTTACGATTTATTAGGTACTAGTTTCTTTGTTTCGGGCAATCATTCTTACACATCGACCCACTGAATCAAGCATGCTCAGCTTAAAGTTATGCATGTAGTTTCTGGCAGATCGCCTCAACATTCAAGACTTATTCCGCTGTCTTAAGACCATTGTATACGGTTTGTTGCTTGACGAGGTTTGCTTCTGTTCCTGCGTCAGGTTTTTGTTCCTCCATATAGAACTAGAATCGTATGCGGTAGAAGAGTAGGGTTCACATATAAAGACAGCTAGTGCTTAGCTTAACTTATTTAAAATAAATGCATGTAATGCAAGTTATGGCTGACTGCTCCTTTCGCCGTACCGTCTCACCCGACTAGCAATTATATTTAACTAATGCAAGATGTCGTAGATGTTGCTTTCAGAACAGAACCCGTAAAGCAAAATCTCCATCTATTATACCGTAAAAGGGTGGCGGCTTATCTGGTTTAATACAGAGATAAGAGGAAAAGAGTAACCGTATTTTTAACCAGAGCTTACCTTCGCTTGGCAACTCCAGCTGTACTGGAGGACCGGGGAATCGGGCTGGAAAAAAGATGTGAGAAAACAACAAGATAAAGAGAAGAAACTGACGGTGCCTGGTGGGAGCACTGTCACACAGTCCGTCCAAGTCAGTGACAGTGATGCAAAAAGAAGCGAATGCTTCGACGATGAGACTTCGTTAGGGAGTTGCAGCTGTGACGAAGAGAAGTCCTGTTGTCGAAACTGTCACCCCAGTGACATTTTGTTCTTTTTTTTGTTATTAAACCAGCGTTATTCTGTTTAATAAGCCATCTTTCTGCGGACGCCTGTCCTGCGTGGGCAGTCTGTCGAAGCGCCACATGTTAGACGAGGTGAAACACCGTTAGAGACTCTTATTCTTATTATCACTGAAAAAAAAAAATTCTACCTCGGTGCCCCTTTTGTGCGGTGGCGAACTTTTGGCCCCGATGCGCTATGTCCGAGTGCCACTGTCGAACACATGCAGGCTGGTCTCGGTCGTGGAGAGGTTCGCCTCCGAGGTCGTCCTCGACTCGGGGGCGCTCATCATCGAGAACGAGAACCTCGTGGTGAAGGCGGTCGCCTGGTCGCCCAAGCTTCTCTCGCAGGGCCGCGACTTCCTCACCTTCTCGCTGCGCTCCAACGGCGACCACTACCTGCACGAGGACTTCTCGGGGGACGCGGAAGAGCAGGAGGGCGGCGACGTGAGTAAAAAAAAAATTATTACTATTACTCGATTAGTAATATTAATATTACTATTACTCGATTAGTAATATTACTATTACTCTTACCTCGATTACTATACGGGGCCTGTCTTGCATCGCTTTGACAGTGTTTTGACAATTGAGGACGACGGAACGAGCTTTGAAAAGAAGAATGATGGGTGTAACGTTAACGGATAAGAAGAGAGAAGATTGGGTGAGGGAACAAACGCGAGTGAATGACGTCTTAGTTGAAATCAAGAAAAAGAAATGGGGGGGGGGGGTGAAATCAAGAAAAAGAAATGGGCATGGGCAGGGCATGTAACGGGGAGGGAAGATAACCGATGGTCATTAAGGGTTACAGACTGTATCCAAGGGAAGGGAAGGGTAGCAAGGGGCGGCAGAAAGTTAGGTGGGCGGATGAGATAAAGATGTTTGCAGGGACAACATGGCCACAATTAGCACATGACGGGGGTAGTTGGAGAAGTATTGGAGAGGCCTTTGCTCTGCAGTGGGCGTAGCCAGGCTGATAATAATAATAATAATAATAATAATAATAATAATAATAATAATAATAATAATAATAATAATAATAATAATAATAATAATAATAATAGTGGTGGTGGTGATGATGATGATGATGATGACAATGTTTAGTCTCCTTACATAGGTATATTTCTTTTATCTGTCAAGATAGAAAGCGATGTCGGCGCACAAGTGTAGGATGCCGGCTACGACTCGGTTCGTGAACGGGTGATAAAGTGGCGCACGTTGTCTGTGTGCATCTCGCGCGCAGTCTTTTTTAGGAGGAAGAGCAACAAAGCCGTGAATACGCGCGCAACGAAGTTACCATATAGCAGTCGAGACGACAACACATTACAAAGAAACACTCAAAGCAACAATGGGAGCCACAGATACGTCACACATTTGCACAGAGACTCTACAAATAAGGAACGCTGGTATAAAGCGACGTTTTAAAAGGAACCGAGAAAGTGACGGGCTATCGCTCTTCTGATAATCCTCTCTAATTATAGCAGATAGTCATCAGCGCAGTAGTTGCGTGCCGATAGTTGCGTGACGGCCCGACCAGGAGCGTGAAAGATATGCAAGTTGAGGTTCGCAAGTTTTTTTTTCATTGGACGATGGTGTACACATTGAATGTTGTATTAACGTGGGATGCTGAAATAGGACAAGGAGTTGCAAGGAGGGTCCCTGGACTGTATTGTTTTATGCCACCATGATGAGCATGTGAAAGAAAAAGAAATGTTTGCGACAATACAAGTCCATTGTGTCTTTATCGATTTATTGATGCAACCTTGAAAGAGCAGGCAATACAAAAGCATGCAAAGCAGTCACGCACATCTAGGTCGATCCGCACACCGTACCATGTGAATGTCTTGTTGCTCTATAGGCCGCTATGTACATTCGGCCACAAAATTTGACGGAACACGAAACCTGAGAAAAGACTGAATATGTGCGCAACTTCACAACGCAGCCCAGTAGTACTCGCATTTACAGCCTCTACCACTGTATGTGAACAGCATGGTGATGTTCGGTTTTACTGACTACTGCCACAGGCCGATCGGAAATCGAGCGTGCTTTTGAGATCCCGTGGTCGCTAAACTTTTGTGGTTGGCTGTATCGACCACACATGCATCTTCTCCCTGTTGCGCAATGACGGAGTTTCGGGCTGCCAGGTTCGATGAATAAAGAATGCCACTGACGACCGCTAGAAGTGTCGTGGCGTAGCTCTCTTACCATGTTTCCTTCTCACATCGTGCCCCGTATTTTATTGGTGGAGCACACGCACCAGTATGCTTAGAACACTTCCCATTACGTCCGAAGGTCTAACGTAAATTTTAGATCGACCTTACAAAGCGACGCGGGCTCCGCTACGTTTTATGAAAGCGACTGGTCTCAGTCACCGATTGTAGGCGTGAAGTTATGGACATGCGCGCGTACTCACACCGACCAGTACCTTCTTCCCTCCTTCTACCCTCTCCTACCTTTTCCTCGCTTAAATCCCTTCCCCTGCGTAGGGTATCAAACCGGACCTGCGCCTGGTTGACCTCCCTACCTTTCCTTCCTTCCTTTTCATCCCTCTCCTGCTCCTTAGATCGAGCTGAGGAGAAATGTGTGTGCGCTGTCGTCACGTTTACGCATGGCTGTGCAGAACATTGTCCTCACCATCCCGTTCGAGGCGCTGTCAATGGCGATCAACAGCTCTCGGCTGGCCGCCGGCGAACCGTACCGGCCCATACACGAGGTCGAGAAGGGGCCCCGCATCTCGTTCGTGTCCTACCGAAACGACAAGTTTTTCCGGCCGGCTCGCCGAGACGACAAGTCGCTGGTAAGCGCAGGTAAGCGGCAGTGATGAGCGGCCACACGAATTCGGCTCCGTAACTCTTGCACCAAACTGCGATTGTTACGATCGCAGTTTTCATATCGCGCCGCTACGATCTTGAGGTAAGATGCACACTGTAGTTAAAAAGTATTCTCTGTTATGGTCTCCGGCTAGCCCGTTATTAAATCTCACGGAAAGTAATCGAAAAAAAAATGTTCAGAAGCACGCCTCCTCCGCCTTTTCTGCTACAGGCTTAAAACTGAGTCGCGAGAAAAGAAAAGTAGAAAATAAATGAACTCTAATAAATTACACTAGTAAATTACATCAAATAATTTAAGACGATGAGCAAAAATGAGAACAAGGTAAAAGCGGGACCCACGTTCCAACGAGTACATTGGCTCCCGCTTTTACCCTGTTTTCATGCTTTGCTCATCGTCTTGAATTTCCGTCTCTCGCCTTCCACGTGTTTTCCCTGGCTCAGATAATTTAGTTATTGATTCAGAGATTGCTCGATCGATTGAATAAGGAATTAAACACTGATTTATTAATTATTTGATTGATCGATTACTTGATAGAGTGAGTAAATGAGTGACATCACAAAAAAGCACCTGGCCTATGTGAAATGCCATATTGGTGGGCTCTGGAAAGAAGGAAGGAAGGAAAGAGTGGAGAAGGAAAGGCAGGGAGGTTAACCAGTTTTGCTTAACCGGTTTGCTACCCTACACATGGGAGCGGATAAACTTAGAGCACCTATGGAGCTGATTGCACGGCGCATAAAATCGGAAGACAACAGAAAACGTATACATAATATAGTTATGCATACACGAATAATAAAGTCCGTGAATACATAACTTCTCTTAGCTCAGGAGCGCAAGCTCGGAAAGCAATGCGCTAATTGCTCAAGTTCCTGGAGCCGGCAGTCCTGGGTAACCAACTCCATGTAGTCTCGATGCAAACCACCGGATCAAATGGTAGCCCCCACTAATTGAGCCTTTATTCACCTGCCCTCAGTGTTTGCACATTCATTGTTTGAGTTCATCGCTTGACAACCTTGTCTCTATGCAGGGTAGCAAATCTGAAGCGTGTCTGGTTGTCCTCCTTCCCTTTCCTTTCACTATTCTTTTTACATTTTCGTCTTCTTGACCTAAAGTTCCCTGAAGAAGGCGTACTACATAAGGAGTGGGCACACAAGTCTTAGATATTTTAATATAGTGTACAAGAGCGATGAAGACATAGTGAAGTCGTTAGTATGAGCATGAGTATAAAACAGGTTATGCATGTATATACAGAATACAACAGATATTTCATGCGTGATAGTTATCGGCGGGCTAATGAGACCGTTACTGCGGGTATGTCCATAGGCCAGCAGTGCTTACGAAGCGAAATTACGGTAGCACTAAAACGTAATATCCCTTTCGCAAGTTCCAAGCGTTACGGTTCAACGACCGCGTCTTTCAACTGGAGAATAGAGCAAGCGTTTGTAAAATTCGGCGATGTTCGCCATCACTTGGATAAAAGTATTCCGACTCGCATTCTCTCCGAGGGCGACGAAATATTGTGCGGAAAACGCACAGTGTGTTTGCACTGTGATGCTTCGGAAAAACCTGTTGAATGCCGACGGCGTCCTTCTTTCTCTCTTGCAGGTCAAGTGGTCCTGTCGGCCAAGATCGGCGATAGCAAAATCGAAAACCTCACCGATCGCTTGGTATATTCGTACCCTACGTGCCGTGCTGGAACGTACGTCTGCGCCTTCTGGGATGAACGCCGTGAGTACTTAGTTGTGCTTCTGCAGCTTTTCGTTTTTAATTGTGTTAATTGAAAAGTCAGCTTGCCACTTTTAGGCGGCGCAGGTTTGCTAGGCACGCAGCAAACTAGAAAGCAATGCGTACGAATCTTCGAGAGTGCTGAACTCAGTCTTAAGACACAGGTATTCGAGCAATATATATTTTTTTATGCACGTGACTTACATAGCAACGACCTACGATTAAATTCCCCGTTTTTACGCTGAAGAACCCTTCACGTAAGTAAGACTCACCGCATGACGAACGGTATGCCACGGTCTATTCGTTGCCTCCGAGATTTGGTGGCGTGCACGAGCACCAAACGCCATCGAATCTTGGAGGCTTCTTAGCGAATCGCTTGGCACGCGCGGCAGCTTCTATTAGACACGCACTCGGGAATAAAACGGGAAAAATTTACTAAATTTTACCTCCGTGTTTCGCATTGTATTTCCCTCGGCATAGATCTATCCTTCCCAGTCGTTCCTCGACAACCGTCACCTTATACCTCGAGCCATTCCGCATGAACGTCTCAGTGTGCAATCGCATGAACTGCTGCTGCTCAGCTTGGATTGTGAACGGTGTAGCTCATAAACATAAACGTGGCATTACAGTAACCCGCCGTTGTTGCTGAGTGGCTATGGTGTTGGGTAGCTGAGCGCGAGATCGCGGGATTGAATCCCGGTCGCGGCGGCCACATTTCGATGGGGGCGAAATGCGAAAACACCCGTGTACTTAGATTTAGGTGTGCGTCAAAGAACCCCAGGTGGTCGAAATTTCCGGAGTCCTCCACTATGGCGTACCTCATAATCAGAAAGTGGTTTTCGCACGTTAAACCCCATAATTTAATTCATTTTTTTGGCGTCACAATACACTTGTGACCGCTACGGTGCTTAAACACAGACATAGCATGAGGTGGCAGGCTGCATATGTGACAATAAAGAGAATCGTACGCGTCGCATGTATAGCTTAGTAGCATTTAAGGAAACACTTCGGAAAACATTAGATTCAAAGATATGCCAACATGCGAGTTGGATCTGGACATTCCTTTGAGCAAAATAGAATGTCTTGAAGAGTGTATATATTGTTATCTCAAAAGAAGAGGAAAGATAAAAAGAAATCTATTGTACTCTAAGTACATTTCACATCGCGGGACCCCTTCAGCGGAGCGTATCGTCGGTTAGCTCCCCTGACGTTTCATCTGCTCCGGCACTGAAGGGAACTGCGCTGCTTCCGCATTTTGGATAAACGCGCTCCTCAGAAACGCGAGTGGCGTGAGGTCATCTTGGCTACAAAACTCCAAAGAAGGCAAGTTTGCGGTGGCTTTCCCTCGCACAAATGTTACACGCCTGTCCTGAAAGACCGGCAATGAAATGGATGGTTTTGAGCAAGCGCGTTCAAGAGGTATAAGAAGCAAAAACTGCCTCACCGGGGATAAACCTGTTATTGAACGGCGGGGCAATTTTCAGGTACCGTAGCGGAGTGAATTGACAGTTAATGAAAATACAAATGAAAGAAGGTTTTTTTTTCCTTTAAAAGGTAGAGAATATGAGTCAAGAGTGAATTCTTTCGTAGCATTGAAAACGTCCACGATGGCTGTGTGCCCAATGTGGAAGCTGGAAATGAAACAGGAAAGGAACATTCACGCTAAGACCGAAGATTTCTAACACGAACTGCGAGGTACCTTAAAACTGTGTTCACACTACGCATTAACTCGTCATTTGATCTTGCGTATTGCGCATTACGAGGCCACGTACGTCACCAGTTCCTTCTGCCCTCACTGACACCATAGAGCGATCGATTCGCGATATGGCGAAAAGCGAAATCACAGTTGGGATCGGAGATGTACCGACGACCAAACGCCTTATTTCTCTTTTTTTTTTTGTGCCTTTCTACTTCTCCCTTTCTCTCCCCAATTCCCTTCCCCACGTAGAGTAGCATGTTAGCGGTGTCTGTACGCCGGCTAAAATCTCTGCCTTTCAATAAAGGGCTCTCTCTCTCTCTCTATGTATCTATCTCTCTCTCTCGAAAGGCCTGACAGCAACCATCCTCACTCGAGCCCAAGTCATGTGGAAATTTTAAATGAGTGCAGCAGACGCGTAGATCACGCTGTTAGCTCGCCGACCGCGATCGCTTGAACGCGTGCAGCGTTCCTACAGGTTTCATCTGTCGCCCATGCATGGAAGCGCCAGCGCGGTTACGGTGAAATATGTACTCCGTCGCCCACATAGCAGTCAACGCTGTGGCAGCTACGCAAGAATATCGATTAAGAAAATCTATAACTCCGCGCGTTCCGTCAAAGCTTCGCTGCGCGCAAGCTGGGTTCGCTCGCGCGAGTATGCAAATGAAGGCTCCTAGCGACGGGTTGAATATAAGAGAACCCCGAAAACAACAACAACAACAAGGATCTAAAACAACGCATTAGCAGCCACTGTACCACAGTGTGTTTGTTTCTAAGAATGAAATCTTGTTTCATTCAATGCTGAGCCTATACATAGTATGCACGTACGTCATTCAATGATACTCCGCGACTTCCGGTTTATGGCTTCGCCATAAACAAATATCTTGTGCGTGAATATCAATGAACTGTAACGTTGTACAACTACAGTAGCCATGCAAAAAAATAAAAAAGAAAGAGAGACTGTCATCTCAGTCCATCGCAAGAATTCATGACACGCGCTGCGGCGCCTCGACAAGTCCTGCCTTTTTCCCACGTTTCCTTTTATTTTCAACCATACTGATCTTCTTTAACTGCACATTCCCACGGTCACAACAGAATTAGTGTAACCTTTGTTCCTAAATGTAACGTCGTAATTTATCGGCACAACATTGCAGCCGTAAGAAAAAAAACTAACGTTGTCGTGAATGTACCGAAAAAGAAAGGCATTATTAAATCTAACATACTACCGTAGCACATGCACTGGGGAAACAAGCGGAAATCTTGAAGTAAGATGACGTAAACTAGTCTCAAACATGCAACTAAAGCACCTTATTTTCTATGCGTCACAGCGTCCACACATCAACTACAAAAATGAGCCTACTATGAGTGTGCAGCGCGATAATCAAGTGCGCAGCTCAAATCACCTCGCGGAAGGTTAAACTCTGTCTGAAAGAATAAACGTAAGCAAAGAGACACGAAAAAAAGTAATTACTTTCACCCGACTTCGCAAACATCTCGCTCCCACTGTGCGGAATGCTCTCCAAGTTCGCCTCGTTAAGCGAAATAGGATGCCGCCTGAATTCTGCGTAAGACAGCCTAAAGTAACATGATGCCTAAGTTAACTACGATAAAAGAAAGCACCGACGAACGCCGTGCTCATTGGTCTCGAGTATGCAGCGTAGATCCGGTCGTCGTGATGCCGACAACGCGAACAGCGGCCAGGCGGTTCCGCCCTGTGTCCTATTTACTTTTATTGCACACTCTTTCGAAGCACGACGCGCGCCGCTTGCCACCATCCCCGCGATTCTCGCGATAGCGTTGTTGAAAATGAGCTATCGGAAAACAGCCGAGCGCACCTTGATGAGAATGAGTAACGAGGCTTTCTTTCCTTTTTTTTTTTTTGATTTCAACAACGCGAAGTTGACGAATGAATTGCGCAGATACGGAGAACTGTCTTTAAAAAAAAAAAAAAGAAGATTATATGGTTTTACGCGCCAGAAGCACTTTCTGATTTTCTGGCGCGCCGTAGTGGAGGGCTCCGGAAACTTGGACCACCTGGGGTTCTTTAACGTGCACCTAAATCTAAGCACACGGGTGTCGGAGAACTTTCTATGTACGTATGAAAGACAGATTTACTTAGTGAGTTGACCTGCGTCTTCGAGAAATGGCTTTAGCGCCCACGCCTTGATAGCGGCCTAGTTAAGTTTCTTTTGCTTCGAGCATTTATTACTGCACTGATGGCGAACAAACTGTGGCAAAGCGGCGGATTCTCACGGTATTATATAGATTACAACTCTAAACTAATGTAAGAAAGAAAAAAGCCAGCAAGTAACGTGTCACTCAGTTTTCAGCTCATTTAAAGAAAGGAGGCGAGTACATTGATGCGTCTGAAACATGAACAAGGACAATTTTCGCTAAACAAGGTGACGATATAATTTTACGCAACCACACGTGACCCAAAACCTCGCGATGACTAAGCGCAGACAAAAAAAAAAATCCAACTCACGCATATTGTGAGCCGAGAATGATTTGCAAAAAATCAACGTCGTTGTACTCGGCTTGGAGGCGATAAACGTGCCTGTTACAGTGGCACGTAAGAAAAGCACACTTCTCGCGCCGTTTGCAGCCGTTGCTACCACGTTCTAAGTAGGTGAAGGCATTCGTTAGAGACGGCAGCGTTTTTCTTGCACGAAGCCGTGCGGAAAAGCTAGTTGTTCTCCCGCTTTCTATTTTCATGGGAACAATCGGTCTTGCAATACGTGTGTTCTGGCGCGTATACTACATCTAGTATGAGTCGCCAGCTGGCCTACCGGCCAAAGTGCGGGCTTCAACAGAAACAGTGACTCTGCGCTTCCTTTGAAAAATTTCGGTAGCGGGACACAAGTGGCACGGCCGAGTTCATAAGTGCAAGCGCCTCTGCCGCGGCGGCCGTATAGTGTTACCTGCTCGTACAAGGTTGGTCGAAAAAATATTCGAGGCCAAAGTTTGCACCAAAGAAAAAAAAAACATGCAGGACAATTCAATATAGCTATTACCAACCAGCCAACAGATTGCGCGAACACGTTGACTTCATGCGCTGTGGGTGTGTCATGCAACGGATGTTGGCACTCGGAAACTGTGGGTGGTGACAGTCTCCCTTGCCTGCTTCGCGAAAACCTTGGGACTCTCATAATCCGATACGTGAAAAGCCACAGGGCACGAAGTCAGCGTGTTCGCGCCGCCTGTGACTTGGAAACTTTTGACCAGCCCTGTACCTTCCGTCTCTCCCATTTCTCGCACATAACGCCGCTCGTGAGTCGCAGCGATGTTCTTGTAGGGTGCGCCGACAGAGAATTGATTATTTCGATGAATCACTTATGTATCGCCATCCGTTTTCACCCTATATGCTTGAACTGTTTCGTGGCGAACCAGTGACCGTTACTATATGTTTTTTCGCTTCACGTTCGGTTTGGCTCGAGACCCCTTCTACGAATATCGGTTCGGGTTCAGTTCTAGCTAGAATTCCATTTCCAGTACTGTTTCCGGTACGCATCGGTGTTTGGTTCGACACCCTGATATAATCTAATGAAGTTTTTTTTTTATGGTCTACGCTCATGATACCCTTTTGTTTCAGGTAAGGAGTGGTCCACTGCCGGCATCACGACCAATCAGTCCGGAAATGTCACCCTGTGCGGCTCGACCCACATGACTGTGTTCTCGCTTTTGTTGGTACGACACCCACGCCAGTTGCGTTATCGCATTTTTTTCTTTCTTTTTTGTTTGCTGTAACATTTGCCAACAACTCAAAGCTAGGTCATCGTGTCGGGCGGCTGTTTCCAGGCCACCTAACAATTATTAGCTTTAAGAAGGAACTGCGGCGCGCCCGAGAAAGCTTGTCGAGCGGCATCGATAGCATCATCACGATGCGGTTTTTTTTTTTGTTCTTCTGGCAACGGACGTGTCGTGGAGATGAGGCAGCTAGTCAGTGATTAAATGTGTAATGGACGATTTATGTTCTCTCCGTATTGCCAGCGGTGCAAAAAAAAAAAGAACTATGACTAGACATCTTTATGGCCAGGTTAGTGAAGGGCAAATAACACAACAGCCACGTGGTCGAAGGGGTTGTAACCGGAAAACGACGACGCCGATGCCCCGATCACATGGCGCACCAATTTCAGCCTCACGGAAGCTGTTGTAACCATGCAGATGACGCCGTGAAGAAGCTGAGCAGGCTTGACCACTATGTCGTGCCAACGCTACGTGTAAAATCAATGCCATTCTGCTAGTGAACGCCGCAGTTCTAAGTCATGGGAGCACCCAGTAGAGCAAAACATGGAAGTCGAGGGTCGCGCTAATTTTGTTTCTATTTTGAAGTTTCCACGACCAATAACTTGAGCTTGCGTTTGTAATTATCAGTAATTATCATAATTTATCTTGCTGCGTCTTACTTTTGTGATATGCTGACAATAGATCTATAGCAGTAATAGTGACTTTAGAAAAGGGCGGCAAAACCCCCTTCAACCCTTTCTACAGATGAAAATAAAGTAAAGAAACAACTTCGTCCACTACTGGTATTTCCGGAAGCGTGCAGTGGAACAGCGGACGCCCTGGCAAGCGCGCTTTCTCGAGGCCTTTTTTTTTTTTCTTATTACAGGGAAGCAAAACCAAAGAACATAGACTAAACGCATAAGCCAATAATCAGCGAAAATAAACACGAATGATAGAAGTGAAACTAATTATGAGTTCCACTAGAGCACTCGTATATACCTGTTTCGGAAAGGTGCCCTTAACTGCTCACGGTCGCTCGGCATTTTTATCCATCATTCTTGCTCCCCTGAGCATATCCAAGCCAACAGGAGATATGTGATGTGAGGCAAGGTTTTGTCTTTTATTACACCAATCTACCTGTTAGTCACTGAACTATTTCGAAGTCTTTTTTGAATTCCTCTGTCTACCATCTTGCCCCTCCCCCTAACTAAAAAAAACTCTTGCGAATGATCATTAAAATGACCAATACTTTCGAGTTTTTCCATAATTTGCAGGGAACGAAGAATTCATTGATCTCCTGCCAGGTCTTCAGCGGAAGCGTTAGGGTGTAATTTGCGCCGAGATTAGAGCGTAACACCATTTCGCAGAATGACTGCACCTATACAATGATTTCAGAAGCCACGCCAGCCAACACTGTAGTAGATGAAGTGGACGTCGTGCAAATTGAAAATACTAGACTAACTTTGAGAATGAAGCGCTATCCACCGTGATAACCTGCTGCTGTCGCAGTGAATGAGTTCAGATCGAGAGGGACTGTCGTAGCCTACTGTTTCTTTTGTCTTTGTTGCTTCTTTTGCGATCATGTAATAGAAGTACCACCATATAGCTTTAGCAGCTTATTGATTATGCACATAAGGAAGTCGGACGACAATGCTGCGTAAATAAAGAAAGAAAGTGACTTCCGACAGTTGCCTAATCGTGTTGAATGGATTTCGAAAGAAAGCAAGAAGTAGCGCAGCATACGCGCAGGGCTCGCTGTGTCCTGCCTCTGTCTTTGCTGCGTTCCACGTTATACTTGCCTTTTGTCCTCAACCTGTCAGCGTTAAGTACTATTCAAGGCCACAATCAGAGCCCGTCTGCGAGCATGAGGATCCCTCGAGTCACCCTAAGAAGATCCGCCGCGGTCCGGGATCATTCACTGTGCCAAGCGCAAGTTCGCCTTCCCTCGGGGCTCTCACTATAGACAGGTCAGACGGAAACCTGCCGTCAGGTTAAGCATATCCCAGCGTCGCTAAGCACACAGCACTCGACGTACCGCGCGCGAGCGATAATTGCAGAAGGTACAGACGTGTCCGTCGCTGTCAGTTCCCGCTAGCCCCCCCGCGGGAAGTGAGGCTCTCTGGGTGTCCCGCGACGTTTCGGTCAGTAACTGCCGGCAAGAAAAAAGACGCAGGCCCATTACTGCGACAGGCCTCGCTCTCTGCAGGCACGTGAACGTGAACGGACGGCAAAGCACTGAACGACGAGAGAACCGGCACACTTCAGCGATTCTCTGGGCTTTAAACTCGTTAACTGCGACAGCAGCCAGGCTGTCGCAGCGGGCACCGCCATTATCTCGATAACCTTTCTTTCTTTTTTTCTCTTCGCGACACACTTAACGTTGTTGCGTAAACTTAACGTTGTTGTTAACCTGCCGCGACCCGCGAAGTGCTACAAGCACAGAGGCCAACACTCTCACAGTCTGCCTGGCGCCCTAAACTGCGCGCAAGATTGCTAAGCACGAAGGCTTAGTCAAAGCGCCCTGGTTAGCGCGTCTGCCTCCTCTATAGTGCACATTGTCGAATGTGCACGCGTTCGACCCCCAGTGCGAGTGATCGCTAAAGCTTCTTTTTTTATTTATCGCAACTCGGCGAGGCGTAAAACAGAGCAGGGTTTGGCTACGGGCTCCTTGGTATTCCATTGCGAATTGGTATTCCATTGCGAAGTTGGTATGCCATTGCGCTGTAAGTGATGTTCGCAGTAAAACAGAGGACAAGGAGTTGAAAACGATAACGTAATGGAAAGACGGACGCAAAGCCGAGTTTCGAGCCTCTAACGGCTGTCAAATTAAACGAATCACCTGTAGGTAGTGTGACGACCGATAACCGCATTAGATCAATGAAATGTGTGCTTTCTGGAGCGTTATTCAATCATTCAGAGATAGCGTGACGCACACACTTTTCAATGCGATGTGCTCCTTGCAGTTGCAGTACGGCTGCCAGCAAAAAGATCAGTTTGTTCGTAATGTCAAAGCCTTTAGCGCAATTCAAAAAGACAGATACCTGACAGAGACACAGGACAGCACTATATGTCACGTCCCTGTCTTCTTGAATTGTGCTTGAGGCTTTGCCATTATGAGTAAACCGTACCAACTCGCCCAAGAATCATCCTTGTAAAAGACCAGATATCACATAATGGCCTTGATACGACTGGCTTCGCTTCTACGTAGCCGGGTCAACCAGGTTCAGGACACTGCAGTGAGAGGGCGGCTCGATTTCAATGTTATTCTTGACGTCAGCTGGGGGTGTTTTTGGCTCGTGCGTTGATACTCGACTCCATCCGCAGGATCCTATGCCGGGGATGGCCATGACACCGCACCACTACCGCGTTCTCTCGATCATATCCTACATTGGATGCATCATGTCCGTTGTGGGCCTGTTCTTCACCATACTGACCTACGCTCTTTTCAGGTAAGTCTATTGCGCGACATATTAGTGAGGGGCGTTTTTTTGTTATTTCGACATGAAGGGCTTGTTCTCTTTCTTTTTCAGGCATAAATATCTACGTAACCCATCGTAACTATATTCTTCTCGGTAAACGTTCGAGAAATGTTCCAGTTGTGCTGGCTTTCTTATGTTTACGTGTTTCGTTCAGTAATGGGTAGTTATCTACCCGCGTAGTTATCTTTCAAGATAACTACGCGGGGCGTTGGATCATTGTAATTCTGGTATATAATATAGTGCACGTAGTTATTAACAAGGTTCTTCCCGGGCAACGTTTTTACTGAGCACTTTTACAAAGAAAAGGTTAGCCACTCGGGTTACTCTTAGTCGTCTAGCTTAGTAAGTGGCATGAAATGATTTACCACGTAACGTAGGAAATTTTACACAGTACGCACTTGCGGTATCATGGTTTATTCTGTGTAGCAGGTATCTGGGGAATGGCAGGTGTAAAAACACGTAAAGTGCACAATTCATGTATGATATAATCACCCGGACTTTCTGTGTTTCGGCGCTCTGTCTATTGTAATGGCTTGCATGAAAGATTTTCTTTGTAACGTTGAACTGAAAAAAAAATTATCTCAGGAGACGTAAATGCTCGCGCCTACCATCGCGCTATGAACGTAGCACGACACGTCATCACAGTCACTACCGTATTTTTCACAACGCTTTCATTGCAATTAAATTACAACACGTTTCGTTTCTGACAGAAGACGAGGGAGAGGGTGACACCCTGTTCTCAGAGTAGTCGACGTTACCCTCCAATTTGATGACTTGTGAGATTTATTTATCCATTGTATAGAAAGTTACAGATCTCTTCCTTCAATGCTGTACATTTTCTTTACACTGCAGCCTGCTTACTGCTATTTGTCGATATTTTTCTATGGCATATCTGCAGCTTGCCAGTTGGCAACCCCGTGGACCACAAGAGTTTAACGTGTTAAAGAAATTCTTGAATAGTCGATATGTAGAACTTATATGGTCAGAAGAACAGTTACACAATAGAAAAAAGAGATCGTTGAAGGGTCTTTATACAGTCTAAGCTCATATAGTCACCTATTGAATGTGAAATTCTTATATACCCACAAAGTCGGTGAATGCAGCCATGTTTGTGAGCCATAATGTTTGCCTGGCGCCGTCTATGTCACATTTCATTTGGAGAAAGCACAGGCCGATCGAAACCCTAATGAACTGCGTCAATGAGCGTTTTCTGGAATATAATTATAATTATAGTTACAACACCTTGGAATTCAGGTGCATGGTTATAGGTGTAAACCTAGGTTTGAACGCTACACTGTTTGAGAAAAAAGTGCGTATCAAACTACTTTGACGATCTTGAAAGGAGCAGAGGCTGTGAATCTAGGTGACGGTTGTGCAAGTATAGCGTTCGCGTGCAGATAAAAGAGCTGGCATTCCTGTCACGGTCGCAAGAAGAACTCTGCTTCTAATTTTGGTTCTTGTCGCGAGCTATTGCGCGCAATCTATCCGCTTCTTTAGTTCTTTTTTTTCGTTCTTTTGTCTTAACTTCGTTTCTTGTCTGGAAAATACAATGAATGCATTTCTATGTGTGCACGAGTGCAAAAAATATCATTTGGAAGACAGCGCTTTCTCTATGTTCTAGTCTCTTTCATTTCTGTCCCCGCGTGCGTATGCTGCGCTAATAGTTGATGTAGACGACTTTTACAAAAGAAAACAACTTTATATTTACACAACTTGCGCTGTGTTGTGGCATCTTGTGCAGAGGGCGCTTATTGATATTAAGATCGTCCGTTCGTCATTCGCTTACGACTAGTGAATGCTCCCCGAATTCATCTCATTGGTGCACACGCACGCATACTGCTAATAAAAACGCAAACTTACATTATGCAGTCTATGTTATGCTGTTAAAAATAATATCAGAGAAGTATTTTCAACCACAGTTAAGTGCATGAATTTTTTTCTCTTTTAAGAAATTCGCTAATTACGCAGACTTCAATATATAGCAGATCAGTTTTCGGAAACCCTCAAGGTGGGGTAAAGTGTATTAAGGAGAAAAATTCTCGTCCTCGCGATTTTTGATTTTGTATATTCATAATAGATCAATGCGGACACCTTCTCTAAGTTGAGCTGCAGCCGGTGCTGTTCTGCTACTACGTATTCTCTTTACCAACGAACAACAGTGTATCTCATCACACTGCGTCAGTTTTGCCGTAGTGCCTAAAGTGGGAATTATTGCTAAAGCTTGCATGGCCGCTTCTGTTACTAGACCTTTGTCGCTTAATCAGTAACAGCGGCGTTTTCTCAACCTCTGCTTTTGCCAGGTGCCTGAACAAGGACCGCTCGGGCAAGATCCTTCTCAACCTGTGCTCAGCCATGCTGTTACTGAACCTGGCCTTCCTCATTGGTTCCCTGCACGAGCGCTTTCCCAAGCTGGAGCTGTGCATGGGCACGGCCGTGGCCACGCACTACTTCCTGCTGGCCTGTCTCGCCTGGATGGGCGTCGAGGCCGCCAACATGCACCAGATGCTGGTTCACGTGTTCGCCACGTCCGAGACGTGCTTCATGCTCAAGCGTGTCCTCATAGCATGGGGTAACGGAGCCTCTCACTTCCTCTTGGCTTCTAAGTCGCACGATGGTAGCCGAAACGCGTGGTTAGATGCCGACCGGACCCACGTTAGTCTATTACTTAAAGGGGGCCTTGAAACGCTTTTTGAGCGTGTTAAAAGAAGAAGACGTTGACAATTAACGAGGCTCCTGTGAACTTGTGAGCCAAATATTCTTGCAGTTCATACAGCAGGGAATTTACCATCTCGTGTCAAAAGCAGTGAACGGTCGCTTGCTCTCGCGTCCACAATGACGTCATCGAAAGCAGCTGGCCTGCAAACGCTATTGGCCGATTTCGTGATCGCGAGAACATTCTCGGTAAGACATAATTGGTAATATTTATGTAAATAATTCTTTAAAATATATACACGTTTCTGCGATGTCAAAAAGGCAGAAAAATAATTTCACATTCGCACTGCGCGTAGCTGCGTCTGCTGCGCGTGGCCTAAGAGATGGCAGCTGCGTGCTGCTTAGCGTAGACTACCGCGCCTGCCACGTGGTGTCGCGACGAACCCATTCGTTAACGCGACACAACTACTGGCCTTCTGCGCTATGTAGCTTCCAGCGCAGTAGCGAATACGAAACGGGAGCAAAAGCCCGGTATGGGTGCGATAACTCCAGCTATAGTGGAGATTCAAAATATTTGTGCGGCATAAGATTTGTGGGATGACGTTATCTATTAGTGAGGCCAAGCTATGGTTAGCCGGAAAAGTGTTTTGGGGCCCCCTTTACGTGATGACTGCGAAGCTTAACTTGCCTTGCAACGCATTCATGTAAATTTGACGTCTCACTGACGCCCTCGGGTCGGTAAATAATCGGTCGTGGCATAATTTGGACATCTCAGTTTGGTCCTGCCGTAAGCATCACGCGGTTGTTGATGTACAAATATAGAGGAAGACGGGAGAACTTAGTGCAAAGCCCTGCATACAGATAGCGTTGTAATGTGTACGATATGCGCACGACACAGAAAAGACACGACATTGTCAAAAAGACAGCAGTGACAATAGTTGATGCGATATGTGTGATTTCCATTAATGCGTATGGCACTCTCCAGTTAGTCAAACCAGGCTTCTTTGTGACTGTCTGGCCATCTAGCTTTCCAGCTATCCCCTCAGAAAAGTAATCCGATTCCTAAGTTCGCGCAGTCTAGAAATGCGGGCCGATCCCGGTGGTTGCGCGGTCTAAAAATGTAGACCGTTTGCTCGGGTATGTGTCACCGGGTATGTATCGCTCTTCAACGAACCTTTGACGCCGACTTCATTATGCGCGGCTGGGCGTGACCCGGGGACCTCTGGAATTCGCCACTGGAATGTACTACTGAGGGAGTTCCGCTTTTCAACGAACCCCTTTGACGCCGAGTTCGGTCACTGTGTATGTGTAGGGTATGCGTAGAATTCACGGTGGCGCCACAAGAGGGCGCAGCGTGTCCAGACGGAAGCGAGAGACTGGAGCCCAGCACGGTCTCATACATGAGGCGTTTGAACTGTTCGCCTACTTAGATAGCCATCGTAGATTGAGTTCTGCATGAATTTTTATGTAATAGGTGAGCAGTGCACCGTGCCGCATAACAAACGCCCGTCGGCTGCTTTGACTTTGAATCTGTGAGCGTTGTTTTACTCTCTTCGGTGACGCAAGAAATCCCGAGGTCTTGCCTAAAGCTTTGATGACTTGCAGACGCTGCGGGATGTTTAAGGTGGTAGCTACTGATTTTGCGTCGGCAGCTAGTAAGTCTTTGGCATTTTTGTTCAACGACCAGCCGAACAGTATTCGTGTTGCTGTATACAATGGTTTGGAAATATTTGTCAAATATCTATACTAGTTTAACAGCTATCGGAATGAACTTTACTTGATGATGTTGCTATCAAACATTGTTTTCGGGGATGGTACCGCAAAAATATTTATGGATGGTATTGAGTTGTCTATCCAGGCATCACAGTAGGTTAGTTTATGTATAGAGTTGTCAGGCTTGCACTAAGTTACTTGATAAGACGTCAGTCCATGGTGATAGCATGTCACATCATTGATGTGTTAGTTTTGGTACTGATGGCTAAGTTGTCGTGTAGCATCTGTAAGATAATGCTCAAATTAGATATATTGATAAATTAGGCAAACTCAGGCGAGGATATATTCCTTTCTCAAGACGGAGCTTTCGAGTACAAGTAATTTTTCCGGTGTTATGGTTGGTGTCAATGTTTGTTGGCTTATTATGATATGCTTAATAAAAGTCAGGCCGCTCGCTTAATCCCATCTTTTTCTCGTTCAATACAAAAGCTGAATGTTATTGCAAGGGTGGCTGTAATGAATTTTCCGCAACCTTTTTTTCTGACTCCTCTCTTTTTATTTCAGGCATTCCAGCTGTAATTGTTGGAACGTGTCTCTCGATAGACCTGGAGCCCTATAGGAGTCACGATGACTAGTAAGTAGAGCTTCGTCAATGACCCTTTGGGGAGGGTAAATAACTCAACTATATACTTATCAGAAAAAATTGTTAAAAAAAACGACACTAGGCCCAGCATTCTTGTACGTAAAGAAGCTCTGGCCTTTCACTTGAAACAAGTACACCCCGGAAATATATCACTAGACCAAAAAAAAAAAAAAATGAGGCTAGCGTGGCGGGTACGGTAATCAAAAATCCTCTATCACGCACAAGCTAATCTGTTTATTTTTTTTTTCACATCTTGCGCTATGCTACCCTCTTCACTTCGAAAGCATTTCATTAATTGACGGACTGATTTGTTGTTAGAAATGTTAGAAACTTTTGTCACCGCCTTTCTTAAAATATTTCATTATCACTCGAATGGGCATAATTGACACGTGGAAAGATAGATTTCCAGAAACGTGTTTAAATACGTGATAGGAAATTTCGTTCGCATAGACCTCAATTTTATCGTGGGCACACAGTAAAGAATCGATAGAAATCAAGCCGCACCTATAGCGAACACTGCTTTGCACCATAGAAGTACCTTCACAATTACTGATTGCTTGTGCTGTCTTTTCTTCTCCTCAGCTGCGTGATATCATCGCGAAACCAGTGGATCTACTACATCGCATTCCTGGGCATCTCTTCGTGTATTCTATTCGTCAACTTGATCGTCTTCATCATGGTGACGAAAGTGCTCTTCAAGCCGCGAATGGCCGGAGCTGCCGGGAAGTCGGCCAACAACTCCGCCTCCAGTTCAAGCTCCGGCGTTCCAAACCCTCTTCCCATCACAGCGGCTCAAGTTCGCGGCGCCTTCACAGTGATGACCCTGCTCGGGGTCACCTGGATATTCGGCGTGTTCGCCGTGGGCGAAGCCAGGACCGTGTTCCAGTACGTCTTCTGCGTCTGCAACTCGATGCAGGGATTTCTCATCTTCGTCGTGCGAGTGCTTCAGTACCCGGAGGCCCGGGCAGCCTGGGCCCAGCTGGCAACTACGGGCACGTTCAAGAAGAACCGCGGAGGTGCGGTTCCCGCGGGGTCCTGGTGCACCAACTCGAACACCAAGCGCAACAGCCACTCGTCCATGGTGCGGGTCACGTCGGCAAGCACGGACAGCACCAGCACCGTGGTCTTCAACAGCAACATCTGGAGCAAGGGAGGAAGTGGCGGCCCCGCTGCTTCCAAACATTCGACCAACAGACTACCCCGCTTCTCTAGTGTCGGCAGCCTGCTGAAGAACTGCAACCTGCAGAAGGACGACAAGATGACCAACGCCGGAACGCTGTCTAGGAAGCAGAAGGCCAAGGTTTGTGTCATTTTATATCTAGTTGACTGTACGTAGCTACGTGCACGCGTGCTCAGCAGGGGACTAGCAAGGGAAGCCTTATTCTGTAGCCAACGTTTCAGCAAGGCGAGATTGTGCACTAGCGAATACAACTTTCCTTGCAAAAACATTGGCTGCGAACGAGGCTTCCTTTCCCTGCCCACTGTAGATGGGCAACCTCCATCTTGCTGTGGTCATTGCGTTTTTTTTGTGTGTGTAGCGACGTACAAACAAGTAATCCTACTTGGGGATATCGTACGAACACCGGCTTTCGTAATTTTCTCGTCGGTGCTTTGCCGTCGTTCGCGAGCTTGAAAACAAATTTTTGGCGGAATATTATCTTCATCACTGTCATTAGGAGCCTATATGGAAGATTCTGCACTGCTGAAGAAGGCCTCTTCCAGCGATCTGGCAGAATATACACGAAGGCATCTGTGACATTACTGCGAAACTCCCGCCTGCCAAAGCACCTAATATCGTGTGAGGAGGCAGCCATCGACCGTTTATGGAATCTAGACCTTTATAATTTTTGGCAGCATCACTCGCACTTATGACATTGCGAAGTAAACAGCACGCCTGCAATTTAATAACACTGAATGGTTGTGCCTATCTTTTGGGATATACTATTTTCAAGATGACCAGCAGCGAGCTAAGCAAAGGAGCGGACGCAAAGCAATCAGATGGGACACACCCCACAGGCTCAAGAATCATTTTTGAAGGCAGGGAAAAGAGCAGTCACTCACTCGTGTATAAAACAAACTTATTATCATTTTGCTTCTTTTATTGGCAAAAGTCATGCCGTTCTACTTACATCTGAGCTGTAGCATAATGCTGCTATGACATTTGCATCCACGCGCTACCTTGTATACTCCCCTTCAGAGTAACTGTCTTCAAAATGACTTTCAAAAACATTTCGCACGATCCGTGCGCAATTTAACGATGTTCAATTGAAAGCTTATTTACTTGCGATGAAAATGCCGCCCTGTTTTCTAACCCTTTTGTAAATCTGCTTTCCACTCACTTCAGGCGATCACCGAAGAGTCGCATGCCAAAGAGAACCACAAAGAATTCTATTCCGGCGACGAGCAAGTCGCAGCCGTAGTCCCAAGCCTCTACGTTGGTCAGGAGCAGCACATCATCAAGAGCAGCAGCCTGAACGCGTCGGACCCGCACAACTACGTCGACGAGAGCTCGCGCAGCGCGGCTACTACGCTCACTTTTGCGCCCAACCAAAAGACGCACATTCTCTTCGCCTACGCCGGCGGCGAAACAACTCCCATACGGATCAACGGCATCGTGCCGTCACCAGAGGACAAGCCGAGGGTCGAGTCCTTCAGCACGTTCCAGAGGTCCTCGCCCGTCCCTAGTGCTCCCCAGATTCCAGAGCTGCCCCAAGCCAGGACCTGTCCCGTAGCAACAGCAGCAGCAGAACCAGTCAGCGTCGCTGCGACGGAGAGTGAGCCAACTCGTAGCTCGCTGAAGACGACATGTAGCGACGAAACGTCGTTCCTAGTTACGGATGGAGCAGCCACGACATTCGTGTCTTGATGAACTAGCCGCGACAGTCGGACGTTGCTGTGCTTTGGCATCTCTTGTGAACGTCGGTCGGCGACAGACTAGGACGGAGTGCCTTCTAGCCCCGACCGGAACACTGGTAGGCGCCGAGCTCCTTGCCCTGGAAACGAATAGCGTCCGCAGCCTTTACCGCAAATGCACCTGCGCCAGATATGGTGTCCTCGACCGAGACACTCACTTTGTCAAGTTGGAGTGCTGCAGCATGGAATATTCGAAGACACAGCCGGGTCATCATGGAAAAAAAAAAAAGAGTCCCCACGTGTTTTTGCTTGCGCATGAAGTACATTAAGAACCAATATCTTTCCTTCGGCTCATAATGACCTAGTGCAGCTACATCAATTATCAGTTGCTGTGACTGAAGAGCTGTGGTCTTCCCAAGAACAGTGATCTCAACGTCTTGTGATTGAGACGGCGATGGTGACTTGTTAGTAGCCGTTGTTTCTTTTACACCGCCCTCTTTTACGTGCAGCCCTGCACTGGACAAAGGCAGTGATGTGCGTCGCAAGCGTTAACTTCACAACCTGTTATAGATGACATAGCCTGCTGCAGACTGCGCTAGTCCTTCGAACATTTTACTGAGATTTCTCTTTTAGTGCGCCTTACTTGTGAGACAAATCAAAACTGAAACCGTGGGCCATGGCTGTGGGCGGCCAGGTACGTTCCTTTATGCCTTTTCCGTCAGCGAATTATTCAATCGTGTTCGCTGTGGGGCGAGCCAAAAAACACGTTGTGATTTCTCTACTATGTCAACACGTTGTGAACTTTTTGTTACTGTGACAGTTACCGTTCGGCCTATATACTGTGGAGCATGCATCCCTTTGCGAATATATTCAAGACTGCTTCTCAATTGGCGATACCTGTTTCATATAACAGAAAAATATTTTGCATGGAGATCTCCATCTCAATTTACACGTTCTACTTCTGCGTGGCCTGCTATGTCCTCTTCTACGCATGTACCGTGTGTCGCGGCTAATGTTAGCCAAGCTATTCAACGAAAAAAAAAAGTGATTTAAAAACGCCGTGCAAGATAGAAATATGGGACCTATAGGGAACAAAGCTGATTCTTCGACTAGTTTGTACGCTGTGCTCATAATGGCAAAGCTTTTAGCGCAATCCAAAAAAGACAGGGACTTGACAGAGACACAGGACAGCGCTGGTCGTGTGTCTCTGTCAAGTCCCTGTACTTTAGAATTGCGCTGAAGGCTTTGCCATCATGAGTAACCCTATCGGGAGTTCAACCGTCAGCGTTCTGACAACCGCACAAGGTGTGTTCCAAATTTATATCTTGCACTGTGTTTTTTCAGTCGTTGTTTCCGATTAACAGCATGACTAAAGTTATCTGGAACATCCTATGTATCACTGTAAATTTACAAAAATTGGAGGCAGTTGTCTGAGGGATATTAAACTACATTTGTGTCTGAACCATCCTAATGCTACAATATCTGTGAACACTGCCCGTATTGCTGTCGCAAAAACCACTGGCGTTTGAATTTTTGTAAGTAAAAGGAGTTTTACCTCTCAGCGACATCTCGTTCTCTCTTTTGTAAGCAGTACCATTCATTGTTCCACACGGACAAAAGTATGCTTTGCTAATACTTTTTATTCTATACGAAGGATGCTTATACATATTTTTTTTTTAGTTTGCAAGTTTCCCTTGCAGCATAAAGCATGCGATGCATGCAGGTTAAGTGTAGATGTATAATTGATTTCGTTCGATGAAGTTCAATAGTGATCTGTGCTGCAGACCATAGATTTACTTGTCTCTGTCCGGCCCTAATGTGCAAAACTGCAGCTCGTGCTGCCAGTTTCGCAATTTTACTGTCCTCATGGCGGTAGAATGCCCGCAATCTACATGCACTAACATGCAATTTTATCATCGATCTCTTGCAGACTAATTATGCTGCGCCAAACGTTACATTCTCGAGTATATAGGACGTACTCACCAACAGTCGCCAGCTTGTTGACGTTGTTGTGGCTGTGCCCCGAACACCATAAAGTTTCGAGGAGGGAAAGTTCATCAGACGAAACACAACAGCTAACTTCCGTGCCTTGCGCTTCCTCATACTGGCGCCTAGGAGAACGCCTTCACAATGTCTTACAAAGAGAAAAATAAATCCGGCATATCCTTCGTTGGAACTCCCGCAGGCACATAGGCTTAAAGGGCGCAAAGGGCATATGTCACGTGCAGGAAGTAACCTTACAGGACCTACACTGCCGCAGCCACGTCCACTTGCTTCTGCAGAAAGCGTTGCTTCGGCACATGCAACGCTGCCAGTGACAATGCACGTGCTCACGCCGATTCTCGTCGTGTATGAACGAAACGAATACGCGCAGATGAGCTTTCGCGCCAGAAAAAAAAATGGTAAGGGTATGTAGCCCGTTAGAATCTCGGCGCGTCCAAATCCATTCTCCATAAACGCCTCGTTCAGCTCGAACATCACTCCCCTTGCTAATACACGTGGTAGCACCAATTCACGCCACGAATAACAGACACGTACAGATTGGCGTTCGAGGGAAAAAAGAAAGGTCAGCCAATAGCCCATTGCAATGTCGGCGAAGACAGATCCAACTACAGTCTGGAAAGAAGGTTTTGGCGCATACGTCAATCCCCCCGCTAACGGACATGTGAACGTAGATTCACGTCATGCATAATCCCATATGCGCAGATCATCCATAAGCCTATAGCCTATTAGTATGTCCACGCAGCCAGGTCCACTAATTTCTGCAAAAACTGTTGGTCTGGCGGAAGCTTGACTCCCCATGCTTAATGCATGTGCGGACACCGAATCACACGATGAACTAAACGATTTCAGCTAACAGAAATTTCTTGCCCACCATGGTTGCTCAGTGGATATGGCGTTGGGCTGCTATGCACCAGGTCGCGGGTTCGTATCCCGGTCACAGCGGACGCATTATGATGGGGGCGAAGACATCTGTGTACTTAGGTTCAAGTGCACGTTAAAAAAAGCCTAGTGGTTGAAATTTCCGAAGTCCTCCACTGCGGCTTTTCTCATAATTGAGAAGTGATTTTTGCACGTAAAACCCCGTAATTTAATTTTTCTAACAGAATTTTCTGGGCGTAAAGGTTAGCCTATAAGCCATAGAATGTATGCGCAGCCAGGACAACTAAATTCTCTGGAAGATGTCAGCGAGGACCACACTTCACTCGCCATGGTAACACATATACTCGTGCCAATTCCCACGAAACAAAAAACAATTTGCGCTGGTCAACTTCACCGGAAATAAAAAATGTAAGGCTTTTCACACGTAAAAATGTTCGCCAGCCAGGTCGACTAACTGTTCTGGTAAGTGTTGGATTGGCGCATACTTCACTCACCATGACACTACATAGGCAGATGCCATATCACACGAGGAATAAACTGATTTCCGCTGCTCAAAATCTTCCTGAAACTAAGAGGTAAGAATTGTGTTCTTAGATTAAACAAATTTGAAGAATATGGGCCCAGAAGATACTGTATCCCGCCACGTCCAATAAGTCCTCTCGAGAGCGCTTCTGCGCATAAATCACTCCCCACACAAGCGCTGATGCTGTTTTACGCGATAAATACTCGGAAAGGCAAATATTTATTTTCAGCAAAAATTGAAAAACAATGCTCAGCCCATGAAAATATCGTCGACGCCAGGCTTAACAATCTCTTACGAAAACGCTGGTTCCATGCATATATCACGCCCCACGCATGCGCTGTTGCCTTTTTATGGGATAAACACAAGAAAACGGAAAGATTATATTATCAAAAAATAAAGAAAAACTTTAAGCCCGTCCGCGTAAAATTTTCTACTCAGCCGGGCTCAATAAACTCTCTTGAAAACACTGGTTGTTCCCATATATCACTTCCCACGCAAGCGCTGATGCTGTCTTACGCGATAAGTACACGAATACCCAAATAATATTTTTCTCGTAAAAAATAAAAAACCGCTAAGCCCATGAAAATATCGTGTTGTCGGGTTTAATAGGTTCTGTCGAAAGCACTGGTTGTTCGCATATATCAGTTCCCCAGCACGCGCGCATGCCGTTTAAGCCGATAAATAAACGACTAGGCAAAGAATAATTTTTCCCCGAAAATCGAAAAAATGGTAAGCCTATAGCCCATGAAAATATGGTTTTTCCGAGGAAAAATAAAGTGTCTCGAAAGCGCTGGTTCTTCGCATATATCGGCTAGCCGGCATGCGTAGACGCCGTTTAACGCGATAAGTAAGCGAATAGGCAAAGAATAATTTTTCCCCGAAAATCGAAAAAATGCTAAGCCTATAATAGCGCATGAAAATATCGTTTTTCCGAGGCAAAATAAAGTGTCTCGAAAGCGCTGGTTCTGCGCATATATCGGTTCGCCGGCATGCGTAGACACCGTTTAACGCGATAAATAAGCGAATAGGCAAAGAATATTCTTTCCCCGAAAATCGAAAAAATGCTAAGCCTATAACCCATGAAAATATCGTTTTTCCGAGGAAAAATAAAATGCCTCGAAAGCTCTGGTTTTGCGCATATATCGGTTCACCGGCATGCGTAGACGCAGTTTAACGCGATAAATAAGCGACTAGGCAAAGAATAATTTTTCCCCGAAAATCGAAAAAATGCTAAGCCTATAGCCCATGAAAATATCGTTTTTCCGAGGAAAAATAAAGTGTCTCGAAAGCGCTGGTTCTGCGCATATATCGGTTCACCGGCATGCGTAGACGCAGTTTAACGCGATAAATAAGTGACTAGGCAAAGAATAATTTTTCCCCGAAAATCGAAAAAATGCTAAGCCTATAGCCCATGAAAATATCGTTTTTCCGAGGAAAAATAGAGTGTCTCGAAAGCGCTGGTTCTGCGCATATATGGGTTCACCGGCATGCGTAGACGCAGTTTAACGCGATAAATAAGCGAAAAGGCAAAGAATAATTTTTCCCCGAAAATCGAAAAAAATGCTAAGCCTATAATAGCCCATGAAAATATCGTTTTTCCGAAAAAAAATAAAATGTCTCGAAAGCTCTGGTTCTGCGCATACATCGGTTCACCGGCATGCGTAGACGCAGTTTAACGCGATAAATAAGCGAATAGGCAAAGAATAATTTTTCCCCGAAAATCGAAAAAATGCTAAGCCTATAGCCCATGAAAATATCGTTTTTCCGAGGAAAAATAAAAATTGGAGGACACTTAAGCTTCGCCTTCAAGAGTGGAACGCGACAGCGTTCCCGTCGACCCGCCAAGGGGTGTAAGACAATGGGCTACGGCGCAGCGACTACGCGCCCCGCGTCGGACGCGGTGAGCGTCGAGCAACGCAGCGTTCGGCGCGACAACGAAATGTGCGCCTGAGCAAGCGACGCACGCCTGAGCCTTAGAAACAGCTCGTTTCTAAGGCAACACCGCGTTCACTAGAGGCGCTTTTGTACCGCTTTGAAGCATCGAACTCATGGCTCAGTGGTAACGTCTCCGTCTCACACTCCGGAGACCCTGGTTCGATTCCCACCCAGCCCATCTTGGAAGTTGCTTTTTATTTATAAGGTGCCTGCCGTGATTTATCGCTCACGGCCAACGCCGCGGACACCGACGCCGACGACACCGGCTTTTCTGCGACACGAGCTCCTTAACGCTATCGCGTTAAAATGTCTCGAAAGCGCAGGTTCTGCGCATATATCGGTTCACCGGTATGCGTAGACGCAGTTTAACGCGATAAATAAGCGAATAGGCCAAGAATAATTTTTCCCCGAAAACCGAAAAAATGCTAATAGCCCATGAAAACATCGTTTTTCCGAGGAAAAATAAAGTGCATCGAAAGCTCTGGTTCTTCGCATATATCGGCTAACCGGCATGCGTAGACGCCGTTTAAGCCGATAAATAAACGACTAGGCAAAGAATCATTTTTCTCCGAAAATCGAAAAAATGGTAAGCTATAGCCCATGAAAATATCGTTTTTCCGAGGAAAAATAAAGTGTCTCGAAAGCGCTGGTTCTGCCCATATATCGGTTCATCGGCATGCGTAGACGCAGTTTAACGCTATAAATAAGCGAATAGGCAAAGAATAATTTTTCCCCGAAAAACGAAAAAATGCTAAGCCTATAGCCCATGAAAATATCGTTTTTCCGAGGAAAAATGAAATGTCTCGAAAGCTCAGGTTCTGCGCATATATCGGTTCACCGGCATGCGTAGACGCAGTTTAACGTGATAAATAAGAGAATAGGCAAAAAATAATTTTTCCCCGAAAATCGAAAAAATGCTAAGCCTATAGCCCATGAAAATATCGTTTTTCCGAGGAAAAATAAAGTGTCTCGAAACCTCTGCTTCTGCGCATATATCGGTTCACCGGCATGCGTAGACGCAGTTTAACGCGATAAATAAGCGAATAGGCAAAGAATAATTTTTCCCCGAAATTCGAAAAAATGCTAAGCCTATAGCCCATGAAAATATCGTTTTTCCGAGGAAAAATAAAGTGTCTCGAAAGCTCTGGTTCTGCGCATATATCGGTTCACCGGCATGCGTAGACGCCGTTTAAGCCGAAAATGAAACGACTAGGCGAAGAATAATTTTTCCCCGAAAATCGAAGAAATGCTAAGCCTATAGCCCATGAAAATATCGTTTTTCCGAGGAAAAATAAAGTGTCTGGAAAGCGCTGGTTCTGCGCATATATCGGTTCGCCGGCATGCGCAGACGCAGTTTAACGCGATAAATAATCAAATAGACAAAGAATAATTTTTCCCCGAAAATCGAAAAAATGCTAAGCCTATAGCCCATAAAAATATCGTTTTTCCGAGGAAAAATAAAATGTCTCGAAAGCTCTGGTTCTGCGCATATATCGGTTCACCGGCATGCGTAGACGCAGTTTAACGCGATAAATAAGCGACTAGGCAAAGAAAAATTTTTCCCCGAAAATCGAAAAAATGCTAAGCCTATAGCCCATGAAAATATCGTTTTTTCGAGGAAAAATAAGATGTCTCGAAAGCTCTGGTTTTGCGCATATATCGGTTCACCGGCATGCGTAGACGCAGTTTAACGCGATAAATAAGCGAATAGGCAAAGAATAATTTTTCCCCGAAAATCGAAAAAATGCTAAGCCTATAGCCCATGAAAATATCGTTTTTCCGAGGAAAAATAAAATGTCTCGAAAGCTCTGGTTCTGCGCATATATCGGTTCACCGGCATGCGTAGACGCAGTTTAACGCGATAAATAAGCGACTAGGCAAAGAAAAATTTTTCCCCGAAAATCGAAAAAATGCTAAGCCTATAGCCCATGAAAATATCGTTTTTTCGAGGAAAAATAAGATGTCTCGAAAGCTCTGGTTTTGCGCATATATCGGTTCACCGGCATGCGTAGACGCAGTTTAACGCGATAAATAAGCGAATAGGCAAAGAATAATTTTTCCCCGAAAATCGAAAAAATGCTAAGCCTATAGCCCATGAAAATATCGTTTTTCCGAGAAAAAATAAAGTGTCTCGAAAGCTCTGGTTCTGCGCATATATCGGTTCGCCGGCATGCGTAGACGCAGTTTAACGCGATAAATAAGCGACTAGGCAAAGAATAATTTTTCCCCGAAAATCGAAAAAATGCTAAGCCTATAGCCCATGAAAATATCGTTTTTCCGAGGAAAAATAAAGTGTCTGGAAAGCGCTGGTTCTGCGCATATATCGGTTCGCCGGCATGCGCAGACGCAGTTTAACGCGATAAATAAGCGAATAGACAAAGAATAATTTTTCCCCGAAAATCGAAAAAATGCTAAGCCTATAGCCCATGAAAATATCGTTTTTCCGAGGAAAAATAAAATGTCTCGAAAGCTCTGGTTCTGCGCATATATCGGTTCACCGGCATGCGTAGACGCAGTTTAACGCGATAAATAAGCGACTACGCAAAGAAAAATTTTTCCCCGAAAATCGAAAAAATGCTAAGCATATAGCCCATGAAAATATCGTTTTTTCGAGGAAAAATAAGATGTCTCGAAAGCTCTGGTTCTGCGCATATATCGGTTCGCCGGCATGCGTAGACGCAGTTTAACGCGATAAATAAGCGAATAGGCAAAGAATAATTTTTCCCCGAAAATCGAAAAAATGCTAAGCCTATAGCCCATGAAAATATCGTTCTTCCGAGGAAAAATAAAGTGTCTGGAAAGCGCTGGTTCTGCGCATATATCGGTTCGCCGGCATGCGCAGACGCAGTTTAACGCGATAAATAAGCGAATAGACAACGAATAATTTTTCCCCGAAAATCGAAAAAATGCTAAGCCTATAGCCCATGAAAATATCGTTTTTCCGAGGAAAAATAAAATGTCTCGAAAGCTCTGGTTCTGCGCATATATCGGTTCACCGGCATGTGTAGACGCAGTTTAACGCGATAAATAAGCGACTAGGCAAAGAAAAATTTTTCCCCGAAAATCGAAAAAATGCTAAGCCTATAACCCATGAAAATATCGTTTTTTCGAGGAAAAATAAAGTGTCTGGAAAGCGCTGGTTCTGCGCATATATCGGTTCGCCGGTATGCGTAGACGCAATTTAACGCGATAAATAAGCGAATAGGCCAAGAATAATTTTTCCCCGAAAACCGAAAAAATGCTAATAGCCCATGAAAACATCGTTTTTCCGAGGAAAAATAAAGTGCATCGAAAGCTCTGGTTCTTCGCATATATCGGCTAACCGGCATGCGTAGACGCCGTTTAAGCCGATAAATAAACGACTAGGCAAGAATCATTTTTCTCCGAAAATCGAAAAAATGGTAAGCTATAGCCCATGAAAATATCGTTTTTCCGAGGAAAAATAAAGTGTCTCGAAAGCGCTGGCTCTGCCCATATATCGGTTCATCGGCATGCGTAGACGCAGTTTAACGCTATAAATAAGCGAATAGGCAAAGAATAATTTTTCCCCGAAAAACGAAAAAATGCTAAGCCTATAGCCCATGAAAATATCGTTTTCCCGAGGAAAAATGAAATGTCTCGAAAGCTCAGGTTCTGCGCATATATCGGTTCACCGGCATGCGTAGACGCAGTTTAACGTGATAAATAAGAGAATAGGCAAAAAATAATTTTTCCCCGAAAATCGAAAAAATGCTAAGCCTATAGCCCATGAAAATATCGTTTTTCCGAGGAAAAATAAAGTGTCTCGAAACCTCTGCTTCTGCGCATATATCGGTTCACCGGCATGCGTAGACGCAGTTTAACGCGATAAATAAGCGAATAGGCAAAGAATAATTTTTCCCCGAAATTCGAAAAAATGCTAAGCCTATAGCCCATGAAAATATCGTTTTTCCGAGGAAAAATAAAGTGTCTCGAAAGCTCTGGTTCTGCGCATATATCGGTTCACCGGCATGCGTAGACGCCGTTTAAGCCGAAAATGAAACGACTAGGCAAAGAATAATTTTTCCCCGAAAATCGAAGAAATGCTAAGCCTATAGCCCATGAAAATATCGTTTTTCCGAGGAAAAATAAGATGTCTCGAAAGCTCTGGTTCTGCGCATATATCGGTTCACCGGCATGCGTAGACGCAGTTTAACGCGATAAATAAGCGAATAGGCAAAGAATAATTTTTCCCCGAAAATCGAAAAAATGCTAAGCCTATAGCCCATGAAAATATCGTTTTTCCGAGGAAAAATAAAGTGTCTCGAAAGCTCTGGTTCTGCGCATATATAGGTTCACCGGCATGCGTAGACGCAGTTTAACGCGATAAATAAACGACTAGGCAAAGAATAATTTTTCCCCGAAAATCGAAAAAATGCTAAGCCTATAGCCCATGAAAATATCGTTTTTCTGAGGAAAAATAAGATGTCTCGAAAGCTCTGGTTCTGCGCATATATCGGTTCGCCGGCATGCGTAGACGCAGTTTAACGCGATAAATAAGCGAATAGGCAAAGAATAATTTTTCCCCGAAAATCGAAAAAATGCTAAGCCTATAGCCCATGAAAATATCGTTTTTCCGAGGAAAAATAAAGTGTCTGGAAAGCGCTGGTTCTGCGCATATATCGGTTCGCCGGCATGCGCAGACGCAGTTTAACGCGATAAATAATCAAATAGACAAAGAATAATTTTTCCCCGAAAATCGAAAAAATGCTAAGCCTATAGCCCATAAAAATATCGTTTTTCCGAGGAAAAATAAAATGTCTCGAAAGCTCTGGTTCTGCGCATATATCGGTTCACCGGCATGCGTAGACGCAGTTTAACGCGATAAATAAGCGACTAGGCAAAGAAAAATTTTTCCCCGAAAATCGAAAAAATGCTAAGCCTATAGCCCATGAAAATATCGTTTTTTCGAGGAAAAATAAGATGTCTCGAAAGCTCTGGTTTTGCGCATATATCGGTTCACCGGCATGCGTAGACGCAGTTTAACGCGATAAATAAGCGAATAGGCAAAGAATAATTTTTCCCCGAAAATCGAAAAAATGCTAAGCCTATAGCCCATGAAACTATCGTTTTTCCGAGGAAAAATAAAGTGTCTCGAAAGCTCTGGTTCTGCGCATATATCGGTTCGCCGGCATGCGTAGACGCAGTTTAACGCGATAAATAAGCGACTAGGCAAAGAATAATTTTTCCCCGAAAATCGAAAAAATGCTAAGCCTATAGCCCATGAAAATATCGTTTTTCCGAGGAAAAATAAAGTGTCTGGAAAGCGCTGGTTCTGCGCATATATCGGTTCGCCGGCATGCGCAGACGCAGTTTAACGCGATAAATAAGCGAATAGACAAAGAATAATTTTTCCCCGAAAATCGAAAAAATGCTAAGCCTATAGCCCATGAAAATATCGTTTTTCCGAGGAAAAATAAAATGTCTCGAAAGCTCTGGTTCTGCGCATATATCGGTTCACCGGCATGCGTAGACGCAGTTTAACGCGATAAATAAGCGACTAGGCAAAGAAAAATTTTTCCCCGAAAATCGAAAAAATGCTAAGCCTATAGCCCATGAAAATATCGTTTTTTCGAGGAAAAATAAGATGTCTCGAAAGCTCTGGTTCTGCGCATATATCGGTTCGCCGGCATGCGTAGACGCAGTTTAACGCGATAAATAAGCGAATAGGCAAAGAATAATTTTTCCCCGAAAATCGAAAAAATGCTAAGCCTATAGCCCATGAAAATATCGTTCTTCCGAGGAAAAATAAAGTGTCTGGAAAGCGCTGGTTCTGCGCATATATCGGTTCGCCGGCATGCGCAGACGCAGTTTAACGCGATAAATAAGCGAATAGACAACGAATAATTTTTCCCCGAAAATCGAAAAAATGCTAAGCCTATAGCCCATGAAAATATCGTTTTTCCGAGGAAAAATAAAATGTCTCGAAAGCTCTGGTTCTGCGCATATATCGGTTCACCGGCATGCGTAGACGCAGTTTAACGCGATAAATAAGCGACTAGGCAAAGAAAAATTTTTCCCCGAAAATCGAAAAAATGCTAAGCCTATAACCCATGAAAATATCGTTTTTTCGAGGAAAAATAAAGTGTCTGGAAAGCGCTGGTTCTGCGCATATATCGGTTCGCCGGTATGCGTAGACGCAGTTTAACGCGATAAATAAGCGAATAGGCCAAGAATAATTTTTCCCCGAAAACCGAAAAAATGCTAATAGCCCATGAAAACATCGTTTTTCCGAGGAAAAATAAAGTGCATCGAAAGCTCTGGTTCTTCGCATATATCGGCTAACCGGCATGCGTAGACGCCGTTTAAGCCGATAAATAAACGACTAGGCAAAGAATCATTTTTCTCCGAAAATCGAAAAAATGGTAAGCTATAGCCCATGAAAATATCGTTTTTCCGAGGAAAAATAAAGTGTCTCGAAAGCGCTGGTTCTGCCCATATATCGGTTCATCGGCATGCGTAGACGCAGTTTAACGCTATAAATAAGCGAATAGGCAAAGAATAATTTTTCCCCGAAAAACGAAAAAATGCTAAGCCTATAGCCCATGAAAATATCGTTTTTCCGAGGAAAAATGAAATGTCTCGAAAGCTCAGGTTCTGCGCATATATCGGTTCACCGGCATGCGTAGACGCAGTTTAACGTGATAAATAAGAGAATAGGCAAAAAATAATTTTTCCCCGAAAACCGAAAAAATGCTAAGCCTATAGCCCATGAAAATATCGTTTTTCCGAGGAAAAATAAAGTGTCTCGAAACCTCTGCTTCTGCGCATATATCGGTTCACCGGCATGCGTAGACGCAGTTTAACGCGATAAATAAGCGAATAGGCAAAGAATAATTTTTCCCCGAAATTCGAAAAAATGCTAAGCCTATAGCCCATGAAAATATCGTTTTTCCGAGGAAAAATAAAGTGTCTCGAAAGCTCTGGTTCTGCGCATATATCGGTTCACCGGCATGCGTAGACGCCGTTTAAGCCGAAAATGAAACGACTAGGCAAAGAATAATTTTTCCCCGAAAATCGAAGAAATGCTAAGCCTATAGCCCATGAAAATATCGTTTTTCCGAGGAAAAATAAGATGTCTCGAAAGCTCTGGTTCTGCGCATATATCGGTTCACCGGCATGCGTAGACGCAGTTTAACGCGATAAATAAGAGAATAGGCAAAGAATAATTTTTCCCCGAAAATCGAAAAAATGCTAAGCCTATAGCCCATGAAAATATCGTTTTTCCGAGGAAAAATAAAGTGTCTCGAAAGCGCTGGTTCTGCGCATATATCGGTTCGCCGGCATGCGCAGACGCAGTTTAACGCGATTAATAATCAAATAGACAAAGAATAATTTTTCCCCGAAAATCGAAAAAATGCTAAGCCTATAGCCCATAAAAATATCGTTTTTCCGAGGAAAAATAAAATGTCTCGAAAGCTCTGGTTCTGCGCATATATCGGTTCACCGGCATGCGTAGACGCAGTTTAACGCGATAAATAAGCGACTAGGCAAAGAAAAATTTTTCCCCGAAAATCGAAAAAATGCTAAGCCTATAGCCCATGAAAATATCGTTTTTTCGAGGAAAAATAAGATGTCTCGAAAGCTCTGGTTTTGCGCATATATCGGTTCACCGGCATGCGTAGACGCAGTTTAACGCGATAAATAAGCGAATAGGCAAAGAATAATTTTTCCCCGAAAATCGAAAAAATGCTAAGCCTATAGCCCATGAAAATATCGTTTTTTCGAGGAAAAATAAGATGTCTCGAAAGCTCTGGTTCTGCGCATATATCGGTTCGCCGGCATGCGTAGACGCAGTTTAACGCGATTAGTAAGCGAATAGGCAAAGAATAATTTTTCCCCGAAAATCGAAAAAATGCTAAGCCTATAGCCCATGAAAATATCGTTCTTCCGAGGAAAAATAAAGTGTCTGGAAAGCGCTGGTTCTGCGCATATATCGGTTCGCCGGCATGCGCAGACGCAGTTTAACGCGATAAATAAGCGAATAGACAACGAATAATTTTTCCCCGAAAATCGAAAAAATGCTAAGCCTATAGCCCATGAAAATATCGTTTTTCCGAGGAAAAATAAAATGTCTCGAAAGCTCTGGTTTTGCGCATATATCGGTTCACCGGCATGCGTAGACGCAGTTTAACGCGATAAATAAGCGAATAGACAAAGAATAATTTTTCCCCGAAAATCGAAAAAATGCTAAGCCTATAGCCCATAAAAATATCGTTTTTCCGAGGAAAAATAAAGTGCATCGAAAGCTCTGGTTCTTCGCATATATCGGCTAACCGGCATGCGTAGACGCCGTTTAAGCCGATAAATAAACGACTAGGCAAAGAATCATTTTTCTCCGAAAATCGAAAAAATGGTAAGCTATAGCCCATGAAAATATCGTTTTTCCGAGGAAAAATAAAGTGTCTCGAAAGCGCTGGTTCTGCCCATATATCGGTTCATCGGCATGCGTAGACGCAGTTTAACGCTATAAATAAGCGAATAGGCAAAGAATAATTTTTCCCCGAAAAACGAAAAAATGCTAAGCCTATAGCCCATGAAAATATCGTTTTTCCGAGGAAAAATGAAATGTCTCGAAAGCTCAGGTTCTGCGCATATATCGGTTCACCGGCATGCGTAGACGCAGTTTAACGTGATAAATAAGAGAATAGGCAAAAAATAATTTTTCCCCGAAAATCGAAAAAATGCTAAGCCTATAGCCCATGAAAATATCGTTTTTCCGAGGAAAAATAAAGTGTCTCGAAACCTCTGCTTCTGCGCATATATCGGTTCACCGGCATGCGTAGACGCAGTTTAACGCGATAAATAAGCGAATAGGCAAAGAATAATTTTTCCCCGAAATTCGAAAAAATGCTAAGCCTATAGCCCATGAAAATATCGTTTTTCCGAGGAAAAATAAAGTGTCTCGAAAGCTCTGGTTCTGCGCATATATCGGTTCACCGGCATGCGTAGACGCCGTTTAAGCCGAAAATGAAACGACTAGGCAAAGAATAATTTTTCCCCGAAAATCGAAAAAATGCTAAGCCTATAGCCCATGAAAATATCGTTTTTCCGAGGAAAAATAAAATGTCTCGAAAGCTCTGGTTCTGCGCATATATCGGTTCACCGGCATGCGTAGACGCAGTTTAACGCGATAAATAAGCGACTACGCAAAGAAAAATTTTTCCCCGAAAATCGAAAAAATGCTAAGCATATAGCCCATGAAAATATCGTTTTTTCGAGGAAAAATAAGATGTCTCGAAAGCTCTGGTTCTGCGCATATATCGGTTCGCCGGCATGCGTAGACGCAGTTTAACGCGATAAATAAGCGAATAGGCAAAGAATAATTTTTCCCCGAAAATCGAAAAAATGCTAAGCCTATAGCCCATGAAAATATCGTTCTTCCGAGGAAAAATAAAGTGTCTGGAAAGCGCTGGTTCTGCGCATATATCGGTTCGCCGGCATGCGCAGACGCAGTTTAACGCGATAAATAAGCGAATAGACAACGAATAATTTTTCCCCGAAAATCGAAAAAATGCTAAGCCTATAGCCCATGAAAATATCGTTTTTCCGAGGAAAAATAAAATGTCTCGAAAGCTCTGGTTCTGCGCATATATCGGTTCACCGGCATGCGTAGACGCAGTTTAACGCGATAAATAAGCGACTAGGCAAAGAAAAATTTTTCCCCGAAAATCGAAAAAATGCTAAGCCTATAACCCATGAAAATATCGTTTTTTCGAGGAAAAATAAAGTGTCTGGAAAGCGCTGGTTCTGCGCATATATCGGTTCGCCGGTATGCGTAGACGCAATTTAACGCGATAAATAAGCGAATAGGCCAAGAATAATTTTTCCCCGAAAACCGAAAAAATGCTAATAGCCCATGAAAACATCGTTTTTCCGAGGAAAAATAAAGTGCATCGAAAGCTCTGGTTCTTCGCATATATCGGCTAACCGGCATGCGTAGACGCCGTTTAAGCCGATAAATAAACGACTAGGCAAAGAATCATTTTTCTCCGAAAATCGAAAAAATGGTAAGCTATAGCCCATGAAAATATCGTTTTTCCGAGGAAAAATAAAGTGTCTCGAAAGCGCTGGCTCTGCCCATATATCGGTTCATCGGCATGCGTAGACGCAGTTTAACGCTATAAATAAGCGAATAGGCAAAGAATAATTTTTCCCCGAAAAACGAAAAAATGCTAAGCCTATAGCCCATGAAAATATCGTTTTTCCGAGGAAAAATGAAATGTCTCGAAAGCTCAGGTTCTGCGCATATATCGGTTCACCGGCATGCGTAGACGCAGTTTAACGTGATAAATAAGAGAATAGGCAAAAAATAATTTTTCCCCGAAAATCGAAAAAATGCTAAGCCTATAGCCCATGAAAATATCGTTTTTCCGAGGAAAAATAAAGTGTCTCGAAACATCTGCTTCTGCGCATATATCGGTTCACCGGCATGCGTAGACGCAGTTTAACGCGATAAATAAGCGAATAGGCAAAGAATAATTTTTCCCCGAAAATCGAAAAAATGCTAAGCCTATAGCCCATGAAAATATCGTTCTTCCGAGGAAAAATAAAGTGTCTGGAAAGCGCTGGTTCTGCGCATATATCGGTTCACCGGCATGCGTAGACGCCGTTTAAGCCGAAAATGAAACGACTAGGCAAAGAATAATTTTTCCCCGAAAATCGAAGAAATGCTAAGCCTATAGCCCATGAAAATATCGTTTTTTCGAGGAAAAATAAGATGTCTCGAAAGCTCTGGTTCTGCGCATATATCGGTTCGCCGGCATGCGTAGACGCAGTTTAACGCGATAAATAAGCGAATAGGCAAAGAATAATTTTTCCCCGAAAATCGAAAAAATGCTAAGCCTATAGCCCATGAAAATATCGTTCTTCCGAGGAAAAATAAGATGTCTCGAAAGCTCTGGTTCTGCGCATATATCGGTTCGCCGGCATGCGTAGACGCAGTTTAACGCGATAAATAAGCGAATAGGCAAAGAATAATTTTTCCCCGAAAATCGAAAAAATGCTAAGCCTATAGCCCATGAAAATATCGTTCTTCCGAGGAAAAATAAAGTGTCTGGAAAGCGCTGGTTCTGCGCATATATCGGTTCGCCGGCATGCGCAGACGCAGTTTAACGCGATAAATAAGCGAATAGACAACGAATAATTTTTCCCCGAAAATCGAAAAAATGCTAAGCCTATAGCCCATGAAAATATCGTTTTTCCGAGGAAAAATAAAATGTCTCGAAAGCTCTGGTTCTGCGCATATATCGGTTCGCCGGCATGCGTAGACGCAGTTTAACGCGATAAATAAGCGACTAGGCAAAGAAAAATTTTTCCCCGAAAATCGAAAAAATGCTAAGCCTATAACCCATGAAAATATCGTTTTTTCGAGGAAAAATAAAGTGTCTCGAAAGCTCTGGTTTTGCGCATATATCGGTTCACCGGCATGCGTAGACGCAGTTTAACGCGATAAATAAGCGAATAGACAAAGAATAATTTTTCCCCGAAAATCGAAAAAATGCTAAGCCTATAGCCCATAAAAATATCGTTTTTCCGAGGAAAAATAAAGTGCATCGAAAGCTCTGGTTCTTCGCATATATCGGCTAACCGGCATGCGTAGACGCCGTTTAAGCCGATAAATAAACGACTAGGCAAAGAATCATTTTTCTCCGAAAATCGAAAAAATGGTAAGCTATAGCCCATGAAAATATCGTTTTTCCGAGGAAAAATAAAGTGTCTCGAAAGCGCTGGTTCTGCCCATATATCGGTTCATCGGCATGCGTAGACGCAGTTTAACGCTATAAATAAGCGAATAGGCAAAGAATAATTTTTCCCCGAAAATCGAAAACATGCTAAGCCTATAGCCCATGAAAATATCGTTTTTCCGAGGAAAAATAAAGTGTCTGGAAAGCGCTGGTTCTGCGCATATATCGGTTCGCCGGCATGCGCAGACGCAGTTTAACGCGATAAATAAGCGAATAGACAAAGAATAATTTTTCCCCGAAAATCGAAAAAATGCTAAGCCTATAGCCCATGAAAATATCGTTTTTCCGAGGAAAAATAAAGTGTCTCGAAAGCTCTGGTTCTGCGCATATATCGGTTCACCGGCATGCGTAGACGCCGTCTAAGCCGAAAATGAAACGACTAGGCAAAGAATAATTTTTCCCCGAAAATCGAAGAAATGCTAAGCCTATAGCCCATGAAAATATCGTTTTTCCGAGGAAAAATAAGATGTCTCGAAAGCTCTGGTTCTGCGCATATATCGGTTCACCGGCATGCGTAGACGCAGTTTAACGCGATAAATAAGCGAATAGGCAAAGAATAATTTTTCCCCGAAAATCGAAAAAATGCTAAGCCTATAGCCCATGAAAATATCGTTTTTCCGAGGAAAAATAAAGTGTCTCGAAAGCTCTGGTTCTGCGCATATATAGGTTCACCGGCATGCGTAGACGCAGTTTAACGCGATAAATAAACGACTAGGCAAAGAATAATTTTTCCCCGAAAATCGAAAAAATGCTAAGCCTATAGCCCATGAAAATATCGTTTTTCTGAGGAAAAATAAGATGTCTCGAAAGCTCTGGTTCTGCGCATATATCGGTTCGCCGGCATGCGTAGACGCAGTTTAACGCGATAAATAAGCGAATAGGCAAAGAATAATTTTTCCCCGAAAATCGAAAAAATGCTAAGCCTATAGCCCATGAAAATATCGTTTTTCCGAGGAAAAATAAAGTGTCTGGAAAGCGCTGGTTCTGCGCATATATCGGTTCGCCGGCATGCGCAGACGCAGTTTAACGCGATAAATAATCAAATAGACAAAGAATAATTTTTCCCCGAAAATCGAAAAAATGCTAAGCCTATAGCCCATAAAAATATCGTTTTTCCGAGGAAAAATAAAATGTCTCGAAAGCTCTGGTTCTGCGCATATATCGGTTCACCGGCATGCGTAGACGCAGTTTAACGCGATAAATAAGCGACTAGGCAAAGAAAAATTTTTCCCCGAAAATCGAAAAAATGCTAAGCCTATAGCCCATGAAAATATCGTTTTTCCGAGGAAAAATAAAGTGTCTCGAAAGCTCTGGTTCTGCGCATATATCGGTTCGCCGGCATGCGTAGACGCAGTTTAACGCGATAAATAAGCGACTAGGCAAAGAATAATTTTTCCCCGAAAATCGAAAAAATGCTAAGCCTATAGCCCATGAAAATATCGTTTTTCCGAGGAAAAATAAAGTGTCTGGAAAGCGCTGGTTCTGCGCATATATCGGTTCGCCGGCATGCGCAGACGCAGTTTAACGCGATAAATAAGCGAATAGACAAAGAATAATTTTTCCCCGAAAATCGAAAAAATGCTAAGCCTATAGCCCATGAAAATATCGTTTTTCCGAGGAAAAATAAAATGTCTCGAAAGCTCTGGTTCTGCGCATATATCGGTTCACCGGCATGCGTAGACGCAGTTTAACGCGATAAATAAGCGACTAGGCAAAGAAAAATTTTTCCCCGAAAATCGAAAAAATGCTAAGCCTATAGCCCATGAAAATATCGTTTTTTCGAGGAAAAATAAGATGTCTCGAAAGCTCTGGTTCTGCGCATATATCGGTTCGCCGGCATGCGTAGACGCAGTTTAACGCGATAAATAAGCGAATAGGCAAAGAATAATTTTTCCCCGAAAATCGAAAAAATGCTAAGCCTATAGCCCATGAAAATATCGTTCTTCCGAGGAAAAATAAAGTGTCTGGAAAGCGCTGGTTCTGCGCATATATCGGTTCGCCGGCATGCGCAGACGCAGTTTAACGCGATAAATAAGCGAATAGACAACGAATAATTTTTCCCCGAAAATCGAAAAAATGCTAAGCCTATAGCCCATGAAAATATCGTTTTTCCGAGGAAAAATAAAATGTCTCGAAAGCTCTGGTTCTGCGCATATATCGGTTCACCGGCATGCGTAGACGCAGTTTAACGCGATAAATAAGCGACTAGGCAAAGAAAAATTTTTCCCCGAAAATCGAAAAAATGCTAAGCCTATAACCCATGAAAATATCGTTTTTTCGAGGAAAAATAAAGTGTCTGGAAAGCGCTGGTTCTGCGCATATATCGGTTCGCCGGTATGCGTAGACGCAGTTTAACGCGATAAATAAGCGAATAGGCCAAGAATAATTTTTCCCCGAAAACCGAAAAAATGCTAATAGCCCATGAAAACATCGTTTTTCCGAGGAAAAATAAAGTGCATCGAAAGCTCTGGTTCTTCGCATATATCGGCTAACCGGCATGCGTAGACGCCGTTTAAGCCGATAAATAAACGACTAGGCAAAGAATCATTTTTCTCCGAAAATCGAAAAAATGGTAAGCTATAGCCCATGAAAATATCGTTTTTCCGAGGAAAAATAAAGTGTCTCGAAAGCGCTGGTTCTGCCCATATATCGGTTCATCGGCATGCGTAGACGCAGTTTAACGCTATAAATAAGCGAATAGGCAAAGAATAATTTTTCCCCGAAAAACGAAAAAATGCTAAGCCTATAGCCCATGAAAATATCGTTTTTCCGAGGAAAAATGAAATGTCTCGAAAGCTCAGGTTCTGCGCATATATCGGTTCACCGGCATGCGTAGACGCAGTTTAACGTGATAAATAAGAGAATAGGCAAA
Source organism: Dermacentor variabilis (assembly GCF_050947875.1). NCBI lineage: Eukaryota > Metazoa > Arthropoda > Arachnida > Ixodida > Ixodidae > Dermacentor > Dermacentor variabilis. The sequence goes on from NC_134576.1 coordinate 111,852,804, forward strand.
AAATAATTTTTCCCCGAAAATCGAAAAAATGCTAAGCCTATAGCCCATGAAAATATCGTTTTTCCGAGGAAAAATAAAGTGTCTCGAAAGCTCTGGTTCTGCGCATATATCGGTTCACCGGCATGCGTAGACGCCGTTTAAGCCGAAAATGAAACGACTAGGCAAAGAATAATTTTTCCCCGAAAATCGAAGAAATGCTAAGCCTATAGCCCATGAAAATATCGTTTTTCCGAGGAAAAATAAGATGTCTCGAAAGCTCTGGTTCTGCGCATATATCGGTTCACCGGCATGCGTAGACGCAGTTTAACGCGATAAATAAGAGAATAGGCAAAGAATAATTTTTCCCCGAAAATCGAAAAAATGCTAAGCCTATAGCCCATGAAAATATCGTTTTTCCGAGGAAAAATAAAGTGTCTCGAAAGCGCTGGTTCTGCGCATATATCGGTTTGCCGGCATGCGCAGACGCAGTTTAACGCGATTAATAATCAAATAGACAAAGAATAATTTTTCCCCGAAAATCGAAAAAATGCTAAGCCTATAGCCCATAAAAATATCGTTTTTCCGAGGAAAAATAAAATATCTCGAAAGCTCTGGTTCTGCGCATATATCGGTTCACCGGCATGCGTAGACGCAGTTTAACGCGATAAATAAGCGACTAGGCAAAGAAAAATTTTTCCATGAAAATCGAAAAAATGCTAAGCCTATAGCCCATGAAAATATCGTTTTTTCGAGGAAAAATAAGATGTCTCGAAAGCTCTGGTTTTGCGCATATATCGGTTCACCGGCATGCGTAGACGCAGTTTAACGCGATAAATAAGCGAATAGGCAAAGAATAATTTTTCCCCGAAAATCGAAAAAATGCTAAGCCTATAGCCCATGAAAATATCGTTTTTCCGAGGAAAAATAAAGTGTCTCGAAAGCTCTGGTTCTGCGCATATATCGGTTCGCCGGCATGCGTAGACGCAGTTTAACGCGATAAATAAGCGACTAGGCAAAGAATAATTTTTCCCCGAAAATCGAAAAAATGCTAAGCCTATAGCCCATGAAAATATCGTTTTTCCGAGGAAAAATAAAGTGTCTGGAAAGCCCTGGTTCTGCGCATATATCGGTTCGCCGGCATGCGCAGACGCAGTTTAACGCGATAAATAAGCGAATAGACAAAGAATAATTTTTCCCCGAAAATCGAAAAAATGCTAAGCCTATAGCCCTGAAAATATCGTTTTTCCGAGGAAAAATAAAATGTCTCGAAAGCTCTGGTTCTGCGCATATATAGGTTCACCGGCATGCGTAGACGCAGTTTAACGCGATAAATAAACGACTAGGCAAAGAATAATTTTTCCCCGAAAATCGAAAAAATGCTAAGCCTATAGCCCATGAAAATATCGTTTTTCTGAGGAAAAATAAGATATCTCGAAAGTTCTGGTTCTGCGCATATATCGGTTCGCCGGCATGCGTAGACGCAGTTTAACGCGATAAATAAGCGAATAGGCAAAGAATAATTTTTCCCCGAAAATCGAAAAAATGCTAAGCCTATAGCCCATGAAAATATCGTTTTTCCGAGGAAAAATAAAGTGTCTGGAAAGCGCTGGTTCTGCGCATATATCGGTTCGCCGGCATGCGCAGACGCAGTTTAACGCGATAAATAATCAAATAGACAAAGAATAATTTTTCCCCGAAAATCGAAAAAATGCTAAGCCTATAGCCCATAAAAATATCGTTTTTCCGAGGAAAAATAAAATGTCTCGAAAGCTCTGGTTCTGCGCATATATCGGTTCACCGGCATGCGTAGACGCAGTTTAACGCGATAAATAAGCGACTAGGCAAAGAAAAATTTTTCCCCGAAAATCGAAAAAATGCTAAGCCTATAGCCCATGAAAATATCGTTTTTTCGAGGAAAAATAAGATGTCTCGAAAGCTCTGGTTTTGCGCATATATCGGTTCACCGGCATGCGTAGACGCAGTTTAACGCGATAAATAAGCGAATAGGCAAAGAATAATTTTTCCCCGAAAATCGAAAAAATGCTAAGCCTATAGCCCATGAAAATATCGTTTTTCCGAGGAAAAATAAAGTGTCTCGAAAGCTCTGGTTCTGCGCATATATCGGTTCGCAGGCATGCGTAGACGCAGTTTAACGCGATAAATAAGCGACTAGGCAAAGAATAATTTTTCCCCGAAAATCGAAAAAATGCTAAGCCTATAGCCCATGAAAATATGGTTTTTCCGAGGAAAAATAAAGTGTCTGGAAAGCGCTGGTTCTGCGCATATATCGGTTCGCCGGCATGCGCAGACGCAGTTTAACGCGATAAATAAGCGAATAGACAAAGAATAATTTTTCCCTGAAAATCGAAAAAATGCTAAGCCTATAGCCCATGAAAATATCGTTTTTCCGAGGAAAAATAAAATGTCTCGAAAGCTCTGGTTCTGCGCATATATCGGTTCACCGGCATGCGTAGACGCAGTTTAACGCGATAAATAAGCGACTAGGCAAAGAAAAATTTTTCCCCGAAAATCGAAAAAATGCTAAGCCTATAGCCCATGAAAATATCGTTTTTTCGAGGAAAAATAAGATGTCTCGAAAGCTCTGGTTCTGCGCATATATCGGTTCGCCGGCATGCGTAGACGCAGTTTAACGCGATAAATAAGCGAATAGGCAATGAATAATTTTTCCCCGAAAATCGAAAAAATGCTAAGCCTATAGCCCATGAAAATATCGTTTTTCCGAGGAAAAATAAAGTGTCTGGAAAGCGCTGGTTCTGCGCATATATCGGTTCGCCGGCATGCGCAGACGCAGTTTAACGCGATAAATAAGCGAATAGACAACGAATAATTTTTCCCCGAAAATCGAAAAAATGCTAAGCCTATAGCCCATGAAAATATCGTTTTTCCGAGGAAAAATAAAATGTCTCGAAAGCTCTGGTTCTGCGCATATATCGGTTCACCGGCATGCGTAGACGCAGTTTAACGCGATAAATAAGCGACTAGGCAAAGAAAAATTTTTCCCCGAAAATCGAAAAAATGCTAAGCTTATAGCCCATGAAAATATCGTTTTTTCGAGGAAAAATAAAGTGTCTGGAAAGCGCTGGTTCTGCGCATATATCGGTTCGCCGGCATTCGCAGACGCAGTTTAACGCGATAAATAAGCGAATAGACAAAGAATAATTTTTCCCCGAAAATCGACAAAATGCTAAGCCTATAGCCCATGAAAATATCGTTTTTCCGAGGAAAAATAAAATCTCTCGAAAGCTCTGGTTCTGCGCATATATCGGTTCACCGGCATGCGTAGACGCAGTTTAACGCGATAAATAAGCGACTAGGCAAAGAAAAATTTTTCCCCGAAAATCGAAAAAATGCTAAGCCTATAGCACATGAAAATATCGTTTTTTCGAGGAAAAATAAAATGTCTCGAAAGCTCTGGTTCTGCGCATATATCGGTTCACCGGCATGCGTAGACGCAGTTTAACGCGATAAATAAGCGACTAGGCAAAGAATAATTTTTCACCGTAAATCGAAAAAATGCTAAGCCTATAGCCCATGAAAATATCGTTTTTCCGAGGAAAAATAAAGTGTCTCGAAAGCTCTGGTTCTGCGCATATATCGGTTCGCCGGCATGCGTAGACGCCGTTTAAGCCGATAAATAAACGACTAGGCAAAGAATAATTTTTCCCCGAAAATCGAAAAAATGCTAAGCCTATAGCCCATGAAAATAGCGTTTTTCCGAGAAAAATAAAGTGTCTCGAAAGCGCTGGTTCTGCGCATATATCGGTTCGCCGGCATGCGCAGACGCAGTTTAACGCGATAAATAAGCGAATAGACAAAGAATAATTTGTCCCCGAAAATCGAAAAAATGCTAAGCCTATAGCCCATGAAAATATCGTTTTTCCGAGGAAAAATAAAATGTCTCGAAAGCTCTGGTTCTGCGCATATATCGGTTCACCAGCATGCGTAGACGCAGTTTAACGGGTTAAATAAGCGACTAGGCAAAGAATAATTTTTCCCCGAAAATCGAAAAAATGCTAAGCCTATAACCCATGAAAATATCGTTTTTCCGAGGAAAAATAAAGTGTCTCGAAAGCTCTGGTTCTGCGCATATATCGGTTCACCGGCATGCGTAGACGCAGTTTAACGCGATAAATAAGCGACTAGGCAAAGAATAATTTTTCCCCGAAAATCGAAAAAATGCTAAGGCCCATAAAAATATCGTTTTTCCGAGGAAAAATAAAATGTCTCGAAAGCTCTGGTTCTGCGCATATATCGCTTCACCGGCATGCGTAGACGCAGTTTACCGCGATAAATAATCGAATAGGCAAAGAATAATTTTTCCCCGAAAATCGAAAAAATGCTAAGCCTATAGCCCATGAAAATATCGTTTTTCCGAGGAAAAATAAAATGTCTCGAAAGCTCTGGTTCTGCGCATATATCGGTTCACCGGCATGCGTAGACGCCGTTTAAGCCGATAAATAAACGACTAGGCAAAGAATAATTTTTCCCCGAAAATCGAAAAAATGCTAAGCCTATAGCACATGAAAATATCGTTTTTTCGAGGAAAAATAAAATGTCTCGAAAGCTCTGGTTCTGCGCATATATCGGTTCACCGGCATGCGTAGACGCAGTTTAACGCGATAAATAAGCGACTAGGCAAAGAATAATTTTTCACCGTAAATCGAAAAAATGCTAAGCCTATAGCCCATGAAAATATCGTTTTTCCGAGGAAAAATAAAGTGTCTCGAAAGCTCTGGTTCTGCGCATATATCGGTTCGCCGGCATGCGTAGACGCCGTTTAAGCCGATAAATAAACGACTAGGCAAAGAATAATTTTTCCCCGAAAATCGAGAAAATGCTAAGCCTATAGCCCATGAAAATAGCGTTTTTCCGAGAAAAATAAAGTGTCTCGAAAGCGCTGGTTCTGCGCATATATCGGTTCGCCGGCATGCGCAGACGCAGTTTAACGCGATAAATAAGCGAATAGACAAAGAATAATTTGTCCCCGAAAATCGAAAAAATGCTAAGCCTATAGCCCATGAAAATATCGTTTTTCCGAGGAAAAATAAAGTGTCTGGAAAGCGCTGGTTCTGCGCATATATCGGTTCGCCGGCATGCGCAGACGCAGTTTAACGCGATAAATAAGCGAATAGACAACGAATAATTTTTCCCCGAAAATCGAAAAAATGCTAAGCCTATAGCCCATGAAAATATCGTTTTTCCGAGGAAAAATAAAATGTCTCGAAAGCTCTGGTTCTGCGCATATATCGGTTCACCGGCATGCGTAGACGCAGTTTAACGCGATAAATAAGCGACTAGGCAAAGAAAAATTTTTCCCCGAAAATCGAAAAAATGCTAAGCTTATAGCCCATGAAAATATCGTTTTTTCGAGGAAAAATAAAGTGTCTGGAAAGCGCTGGTTCTGCGCATATATCGGTTCGCCGGCATTCGCAGACGCAGTTTAACGCGATAAATAAGCGAATAGACAAAGAATAATTTTTCCCCGAAAATCGACAAAATGCTAAGCCTATAGCCCATGAAAATATCGTTTTTCCGAGGAAAAATAAAATCTCTCGAAAGCTCTGGTTCTGCGCATATATCGGTTCACCGGCATTCGTAGACGCAGTTTAACGCGATAAATAAGCGACTAGGCAAAGAAAAATTTTTCCCCGAAAATCGAAAAAATGCTAAGCCTATAGCACATGAAAATATCGTTTTTTCGAGGAAAAATAAAATGTCTCGAAAGCTCTGGTTCTGCGCATATATCGGTTCACCGGCATGCTAGACGCAGTTTAACGCGATAAATAAGCGACTAGGCAAAGAATAATTTTTCACCGTAAATCGAAAAAATGCTAAGCCTATAGCCCATGAAAATATCGTTTTTCCGAGGAAAAATAAAGTGTCTCGAAAGCTCTGGTTCTGCGCATATATCGGTTCGCCGGCATGCGTAGACGCCGTTTAAGCCGATAAATAAACGACTAGGCAAAGAATAATTTTTCCCCGAAAATCGAAAAAATGCTAAGCCTATAGCCCATGAAAATAGCGTTTTTCCGAGAAAAATAAAGTGTCTCGAAAGCGCTGGTTCTGCGCATATATCGGTTCGCCGGCATGCGCAGACGCAGTTTAACGCGATAAATAAGCGAATAGACAAAGAATAATTTGTCCCCGAAAATCGAAAAAATGCTAAGCCTATAGCCCATGAAAATATCGTTTTTCCGAGGAAAAATAAAATGTCTCGAAAGCTCTGGTTCTGCGCATATATCGGTTCACCAGCATGCGTAGACGCAGTTTAACGGGTTAAATAAGCGACTAGGCAAAGAATAATTTTTCCCCGAAAATCGAAAAAATGCTAAGCCTATAACCCATGAAAATATCGTTTTTCCGAGGAAAAATAAAGTGTCTCGAAAGCTCTGGTTCTGCGCATATATCGGTTCACCGGCATGCGTAGACGCAGTTTAACGCGATAAATAAGCGACTAGGCAAAGAATAATTTTTCCCCGAAAATCGAAAAAATGCTAAGGCCCATAAAAATATCGTTTTTCCGAGGAAAAATAAAATGTCTCGAAAGCTCTGGTTCTGCGCATATATCGCTTCACCGGCATGCGTAGACGCAGTTTACCGCGATAAATAATCGAATAGGCAAAGAATAATTTTTCCCCGAAAATCGAAAAAATGCTAAGCCTATAGCCCATGAAAATATCGTTTTTCCGAGGAAAAATAAAATGTCTCGAAAGCTCTGGTTCTGCGCATATATCGGTTCACCGGCATGCGTAGACGCCGTTTAAGCCGATAAATAAACGACTAGGCAAAGAATAATTTTTCCCCGAAAATCGAAAAAATGCTAAGTCTATAGCCCATGAAAATATCGTTTTTCCGAAGAAAAATAAAGTGTCTCGAAAGCGCTGGTTCTGCGCATATATCGGTTCGCCGGCATGCGCAGACGCAGTTTAACGCGATAAATAAGCGAATAGACAAAGAATAATTTTTCCCCGAAAATCCAAAAAATGCTAAGCCTGTAGCCCATGAAAATATAGTTTTTCCGAGGAAAAATAAAATGTCTCGAAAGCTCTGGTTCTGCGCATATATCGGTTCACCGGCATGGGTAAACGCAGTTTAACGCGATAAATAAGCGACTAGGCAAAGAAAAATTTTTCCCCGAACATCGAAAAAATGCTAAGCCTATAGCCCATGAAAATATCGTTTTTTCGAGGAAAAATAAGATGTCTCGAAAGCTCTGGTTTTGCGAATATATCGGTTCACCGGCATGCGTAGACGCAGTTTAACGCGATAAATAAGCGAATAGGCAAAGAATAATTTTTCCCCGAAAATCGAAAAAAATGTTAAGCCTAGAGCCCATGAAAATATCGTTTTTCCGAGGAAAAATAAAATGTCTCGAAAGCTCTGGTTCTGCGCATATATCGGTTCGCCGGCATGCGTGGACGCAGTTTAACGCGATAAATAAGCGAATAGGCAAAGAATAATTTATCCCCGAAAATCGAAAAAATGCTAAGCCTATAGCCCATGAAAATATCATTTTTCCGAGGAAAAATAAAATGTCTCGAAAGCTCTGGTTCTGCGCATATATCGGTTCACCGGCATGCGTAGACGCAGTTTAACGCGATAAATAAGCGAATAGGCAAAGAATAATTTTTCCCCGAAAATCGAAAAAATGCTAAGCCTATAGCCCATGAAAATATCGTTTTTCCGAGGAAAAATAAAATGTCTCGAAAGCTCTGGTTCTGCGCATATATCGGTTCACCAGCATGCGTAGACGCAGTTTAACGGGTTAAATAAGCGACTAGGCAAAGAATAATTTTTCCCCGAAAATCGAAAAAATGCTAAGCCTATAACCCATGAAAATATCGTTTTTCCGAGGAAAAATAAAGTGTCTCGAAAGCTCTGGTTCTGCGCATATATCGGTTCACCGGCATGCGTAGACGCAGTTTAACGCGATAAATAAGCGACTAGGCAAAGAATAATTTTTCCCCGAAAATCGAAAAAATGCTAAGGCCCATAAAAATATCGTTTTTCCGAGGAAAAATAAAATGTCTCGAAAGCTCTGGTTCTGCGCATATATCGCTTCACCGGCATGCGTAGACGCAGTTTACCGCGATAAATAATCGAATAGGCAAAGAATAATTTTTCCCCGAAAATCGAAAAAATGCTAAGCCTATAGCCCATGAAAATATCGTTTTTCCGAGGAAAAATAAAATGTCTCGAAAGCTCTGGTTCTGCGCATATATCGGTTCACCGGCATGCGTAGACGCCGTTTAAGCCGATAAATAAACGACTAGGCAAAGAATAATTTTTCCCCGAAAATCGAAAAAATGCTAAGCCTATAGCCCATGAAAACGTTTTTCCGAGGAAAATAAAGTGTCTGGAAAGCGCTGGTTCTGCGCATATATCGGTTCGCCGGCATGCGCAGACGCAGTTTAACGCGATAAATAAGCGAATAGACAAAGAATAATTTTTCCCCGAAAATCGAAAAAATGCTAAGCCTATAGCCCATGAAAATATCGTTTTTCCGAGGAAAAATAAAATGTCTCGAAAGCTCTGGTTCTGCGCATATATCGGTTCACCGGCATGCGTAGACGCAGTTTAACGCGATAAATAAGCGACTAGGCAAAGAAAAATTTTTCCCCGAAAATCGAAAAAATGCTAAGCCTATAGCCCATGAAAATATCGTTTTTTCGAGGAAAAATAAGATGTCTCGAAAGCTCTGGTTTTGCGCATATATCGGTTCACCGGCATGCGTAGACGCAGTTTAACGCGATAAATAAGCGACTAGGCAAAGAATAATTTTTCACCGAAAATCGAAAAAATGCTAAGCCTATAGCCCATGAAAATATCGTTTTTCCGAGGAAAAATAAAGTGTCTCGAAAGCTCTGGTTCTGCGCATATATCGGTTCGCCGGCATGCGTAGACGAAGTTTAACGCGATAAATAAGCGACTAGGCAAAGAATAATTTTTCCCCGAAAATCGAAAAAATGCTAAGCCTATAGCCCATGAAAATATCGTTTTTCCGAGGAAAAATATAGTGTCTGGAAAGCGCTGGTTCTGCGCATATATCGGTTCGCCGGCATGCGCAGACGCAGTTTAACGCGATAAATAAGCGAATAGACAAAGAATAATTTTTCCCCGAAAATCGAAAAAATGCTAAGCCTATAGCCCATGAAAATATCGTTTTTTCGAGGAAAAATAAGATGTCTCGAAAGCTCTGGTTCTGCGCATATATCGGTTCGCCGGCATGCGTAGACGCAGTTTAACGCGATAAATAAGCGAATAGGCAAAGAATAATTTTTCCCCGAAAATCGAAAAAATGCTAAGCCTATAGCCCATGAAAATATCGTTTTTCCGAGGAGAAATAAAGTGTCTGGAAAGCGCTGGTTCTGCGCATATATCGGTTCGCCTGTATGCGCAGACGCAGTTTAACGCGATAAATAAGCGAATAGACAAAGCATAATTTTTCCCCGAAAATCGAAAAAATGCTAAGCCTATAGCCCATGAAAATATCGTTTTTCCGAGGAAAAATAATATGTCTCGAAAGCTCTGGTTCTGCGCATATATCGGTTCACCGGCATGCGTAGACGCAGTTTAACGCGATAAATAAGCGACTAGGCAAAGAAAAATTTTTCCCCGAAAATCGAAAGAATGCTAAGCCTATAGCCCATGAAAATATCGTTTTTTCGAGGAAAAATAAAATGTCTCGAAAGCTATGGTTCTGCGCATATATCGGTTCACCGGCATGCGTAGACGCAGTTTAACGCGATAAATAAGCGACTAGGCAAAGAATAATTTTTCACCGAAAATCGAAAAAATGCTAAGCCTATAGCCCATGAAAATATCGTTTTTCCGAGGAAAAATAAAGTGTCTCGAAAGCTCTGGTTCTGCGCATATATCGGTTCGCCGGCATGCGTAGACGCCGTTTAAGCCGATAAATAAACGACTAGGCAAAGAATAATTTTTCCCCGAAAATCGAAAAAATGCTAAGCCTATAGCCCATGAAAATAGCGTTTTTCCGAGAAAAATAAAGTGTCTCGAAAGCGCTGGTTCTGCGCATATATCGGTTCGCCGGCATGCGCAGACGCAGTTTAACGCGATAAATAAGCGAATAGACAAAGAATAATTTGTCCCCGAAAATCGAAAAAATGCTAAGCCTATAGCCCATGAAAATATCGTTTTTCCGAGGAAAAATAGTGTCTCGAAAGCTCTGGTTCTACGCATATATCGGTTCACCGGCATGCGTAGACACCGTTTAACGCGATAAATAAGCGAATAGGCAAAGAATATTTTTTCCCCGAAAATCGAAATAATGCTAAGCCTATAGCCCATGAAAATATCGTTTTTCCGAGGAAAAATAAAATGTCTCGAAAGCTCTGGTTCTGCGCATATATCGGTTCACCAGCATGCGTAGACGCAGTTTAACGGGTTAAATAAGCGACTAGGCAAAGAATAATTTTTCCCCGAAAATCGAAAAAATGCTAAGCCTATAACCCATGAAAATATCGTTTTTCCGAGGAAAAATAAAGTGTCTCGAAAGCTCTGGTTCTGCGCATATATCGGTTCACCGGCATGCGTAGACGCAGTTTAACGCGATAAATAAGCGACTAGGCAAAGAATAATTTTTCCCCGAAAATCGAAAAAATGCTAAGGCCCATAAAAATATCGTTTTTCCGAGGAAAAATAAAATGTCTCGAAAGCTCTGGTTCTGCGCATATATCGCTTCACCGGCATGCGTAGACGCAGTTTACCGCGATAAATAATCGAATAGGCAAAGAATAATTTTTCCCCGAAAATCGAAAAAATGCTAAGCCTGTAGCCCATGAAAATATAGTTTTTCCGAGGAAAAATAAAATGTCTCGAAAGCTCTGGTTCTGCGCATATATCGGTTCACCGGCATGGGTAAACGCAGTTTAACGCGATAAATAAGCGACTAGGCAAAGAAAAATTTTTCCCCGAACAGCGAAAAAATGCTAAGCCTATAGCCCATGAAAATATCGTTTTTTCGAGGAAAAATAAGATGTCTCGAAAGCTCTGGTTTTGCGCATATATCGGTTCAACGGCATGCGTAGACGCAGTTTAACGCGATAAATAAGCGAATAGGCAAAGAATAATTTTTCCCCGAAAATCGAAAAAAATGTTAAGCCTAGAGCCCATGAAAATATCGTTTTTCCGAGGAAAAATAAAATGTCTCGAAAGCTCTGGTTCTGCGCATATATCGGTTCGCCGGCATGCGTGGACGCAGTTTAACGCGATAAATAAGCGACTAGGCAAAGAATAATTTTTCCCCGAAAATCGAAAAAATGCTAAGCCTATAGCCCATGAAAATATCGTTTTTCCGAGGAAAAATAAAGTGTCTGGAAAGCGCTGGTTCTGCGCATATATCGGTTCGCCGGCATGCGCAGACGCAGTTTAACGCGATAAATAAGCGAATAGACAAAGAATAATTTTTCCCCGAAAATCGAAAAAATGCTAAGCCTATAGCCCATGAAAATATCGTTTTTCCGAGGAAAAATAGTGTCTCGAAACCTCTGGTTCTACGCATATATCGGTTCACCGGCATGCGTAGACACCGTTTAACGCGATAAATAAGCGAATAGGCAAAGAATATTTTTTCCCCGAAAATCGAAATAATGCTAAGCCTATAGCCCATGAAAATATCGTTTTTCCGAGGAAAAATAAAATGTCTCGAAAGCTCTGGTTCTGCACATATATCGGTTCACCAGCATGCGTAGACGCCGTTTAACGGGTTAAATAAGCGACTAGGCAAAGAATAATTTTTCCCCGAAAATCGAAAAAATGCTAAGCCTATAACCCATGAAAATATCGTTTTTCCGAGGAAAAATAAAGTGTCTCGAAAGCTCTGGTTCTGCGCATATATCGGTTCACCGGCATGCGTAGACGCAGTTTAACGCGATAAATAAGCGACTAGGCAAAGAATAATTTTTCCCCGAAAATCGAAAAAATGCTAAGGCCCATAAAAATATCGTTTTTCCGAGGAAAAATAAAATGTCTCGAAAGCTCTGGTTCTGCGCATATATCGCTTCACCGGCATGCGTAGACGCAGTTTACCGCGATAAATAATCGAATAGGCAAAGAATAATTTTTCCCCGAAAATCGAAAAAATGCTAAGTGTATAGCCCATGAAAATATCGTTTTTCCGAAGAAAAATAAAGTGTCTCGAAAGCGCTGGTTCTGCGCATATATCGGTTCGCCGGCATGCGCAGACGCAGTTTAACGCGATAAATAAGCGAATAGACAAAGAATAATTTTTCCCCGAAAATCCAAAAAATGCTAAGCCTGTAGCCCATGAAAATATAGTTTTTCCGAGGAAAAATAAAATGTCTCGAAAGCTCTGGTTCTGCGCATATATCGGTTCACCGGCATGGGTAAACGCAGTTTAACGCGATAAATAAGCGACTAGGCAAAGAAAAATTTTTCCCCGAACATCGAAAAAATGCTAAGCCTATAGCCCATGAAAATATCGTTTTTTCGAGGAAAAATAAGATGTCTCGAAAGCTCTGGTTTTGCGCATATATCGGTTCACCGGCATGCGTAGACGCAGTTTAACGCGACAAATAAGCGAATAGGCAAAGAATAATTTTTCCCCGAAAATCTAAAAAAATGTTAAGCCTAGAGCCCATGAAAATATCGTTTTTCCGAGGAAAAATAAAATGTCTCGAAAGCTCTGGTTCTGCGCATATATCGGTTCGCCGGCATGCGTGGACGCAGTTTAACGCGATAAATAAGCGACTAGGCAAAGAATAATTTTTCCCCGAAAATCGAAAAAATGCTAAGCCTATAGCCCATGAAAATATCGTTTTTCCGAGGAAAAATAAAGTGTCTGGAAAGCGCTGGTTCTGCGCATATATCGGTTCGCCGGCATGCGCAGACGCAGTTTAACGCGATAAATAAGCGAATAGACAAAGAATAATTTTTCCCCGAAAATCGAAAAAATGCTAAGCCTATAGCCCATGAAAATATCGTTTTTCCGAGGAAAAATAAAATGTCTCGAAAGCTCTGGTTCTGCGCATATATCGGTTCACCGGCATGCGTAGACGCAGTTTAACGCGATAAATAAGCGACTAGGCAAAGAAAAATTTTTCCCCGAAAATCGAAAAAATGCTAAGCCTATAGCCCATGAAAATATCGTTTTTTCGAGGAAAAATAAGATGTCTCGAAAGCTCTGGTTCTGCGCATATATCGGTTCGCCGGCATGCGTAGACGCAGTTTAACGCGATAAATAAGCGAATAGGCAAAGAATAATTTTTCCCCGAAAATCGAAAAAATGCTAAGCCTATAGCCCATGAAAATATCGTTTTTCCGAGGAAAAATAAAGTGTCTGGAAAGCGCTGGTTCTGCGCATATATCGGTTCGCCGGCATGCGCAGACGCAGTTTAACGCGATAAATAAGCGAATAGACAACGAATAATTTTTCCCCGAAAATCGAAAAAATGCTAAGCCTATAGCCCATGAAAATATCGTTTTTCCGAGGAAAAATAAAATGTCTCGAAAGCTCTGGTTCTGCGCATATATCGGTTCACCGGCATGCGTAGACGCAGTTTAACGCGATAAATAAGCGACTAGGCAAAGAAAAATTTTTCCCCGAAAATCGAAAAAATGCTAAGCTTATAGCCCATGAAAATATCGTTTTTTCGAGGAAAAATAAAGTGTCTGGAAAGCGCTGGTTCTGCGCATATATCGGTTCGCCGGCATGCGCAGACGCAGTTTAACGCGATAAATAAGCGAATAGACAAAGAATAATTTTTCCCTGAAAATCGACAAAATGCTAAGCCTATAGCCCATGAAAATATCGTTTTTCCGAGGAAAAATAAAATGTCTCGAAAGCTCTGGTTCTGCGCATATATCGGTTCACCGGCATGCGTAGACGCAGTTTAACGCGATAAATAAGCGACTAGGCAAAGAAAAATTTTTCCCCGAAAATCGAAAAAATGCTAAGCCTATAGCACATGAAAATATCGTTTTTTCGAGGAAAAATAAAATGTCTCGAAAGCTCTGGTTCTGCGCATATATCGGTTCACCGGCATGCGTAGACGCAGTTTAACGCGATAAATAAGCGACTAGGCAAAGAATAATTTTTCACCGTAAATCGAAAAAATGCTAAGCCTATAGCCCATGAAAATATCGTTTTTCCGAGGAAAAATAAAGTGTCTCGAAAGCTCTGGTTCTGCGCATATATCGGTTCACCGGCATGCGTAGACGCAGTTTAACGCGATAAATAAGCGACTAGGCAAAGAATAATTTTTCCCCGAAAATCGAAAAAATGCTAAGGCCCATAAAAATATCGTTTTTCCGAGGAAAAATAAAATGTCTCGAAAGCTCTGGTTCTGCGCATATATCGCTTCACCGGCATGCGTAGACGCAGTTTACCGCGATAAATAATCGAATAGGCAAAGAATAATTTTTCCCCGAAAATCGAAAAAATGCTAAGTCTATAGCCCATGAAAATATCGTTTTTCCGAAGAAAAATAAAGTGTCTCGAAAGCGCTGGTTCTGCGCATATATCGGTTCGCCGGCATGCGCAGACGCAGATTAGCGCGATAAATAAGCGAATAGACAAAGAATAATTTTTCCCCGAAAATCCAAAAAATGCTAAGCCTGTAGCCCATGAAAATATCGTTTTTTCGAGGAAAAATAAGATGTCTCGAAAGCTCTGGTTTTGCGCATATATCGGTTCACCGGCATGCGTAGACGCAGTTTAACGCGATAAATAAGCGAATAGGCAAAGAATAATTTTTCCCCGAAAATCGAAAAAAATGTTAAGCCTAGAGCCCATGAAAATATCGTTTTTCCGAGGAAAAATAAAGTGTCTGGAAAGCGCTGGTTCTGCGCATATATCGGTTCGCCGGCATGCGCAGACGCAGTTTAACGCGATAAATAAGCGAATAGACAAAGAATAATTTTTCCCCGAAAATCGAAAAAATGCTAAGCCTATAGCCCATGAAAATATCGTTTTTCCGAGGAAAAATAGTGTCTCGAAAGCTCTGGTTCTACGCATATATCGGTTCACCGGCATGCGTAGACACCGTTTAACGCGATAAATAAGCGAATAGGCAAAGAATATTTTTTCCCCGAAAATCGAAATAATGCTAAGCCTATAGCCCATGAAAATATCGTTTTTCCGAGGAAAAATAAAATGTCTCGAAAGATCTGGTTCTGCGCATATATCGGTTCACCAGCATGCGTAGACGCAGTTTAACGGGTTAAATAAGCGACTAGGCAAAGAATAATTTTTCCCCGAAAATCGAAAAAATGCTAAGCCTATAACCCATGAAAATATCGTTTTTCCGAGGAAAAATAAAGTGTCTCGAAAGCTCTGGTTCTGCGCATATATCGGTTCACCGGCATGCGTAGACGCAGTTTAACGCGATAAATAAGCGACTAGGCAAAGAATAATTTTTCCCCGAAAATCGAAAAAATGCTAAGGCCCATAAAAATATCGTTTTTCCGAGGAAAAATAAAATGTCTCGAAAGCTCTGGTTCTGCGCATATATCGCTTCACCGGCATGCGTAGACGCAGTTTACCGCGATAAATAATCGAATAGGCAAAGAATAATTTTTCCCCGAAAATCGAAAAAATGCTAAGTCTATAGCCCATGAAAATATCGTTTTTCCGAAGAAAAATAAAGTGTCTCGAAAGCGCTGGTTCTGCGCATATATCGGTTCGCCGGCATGCGCAGACGCAGTTTAACGCGATAAATAAGCGAATAGACAAAGAATAATTTTTCCCCGAAAATCCAAAAAATGCTAAGCCTGTAGCCCATGAAAATATAGTTTTTCCGAGGAAAAATAAAATGTCTCGAAAGCTCTGGTTCTGCGCATATATCGGTTCACCGGCATGGGTAAACGCAGTTTAACGCGATAAATAAGCGACTAGGCAAAGAAAAATTTTTCCCCGAACATCGAAAAAATGCTAAGCCTATAGCCCATGAAAATATCGTTTTTTCGAGGAAAAATAAGATGTCTCGAAAGCTCTGGTTTTGCGCATATATCGGTTCACCGGCATGCGTAGACGCAGTTTAACGCGATAAATAAGCGAATAGGCAAAGAATAATTTTTCCCCGAAAATCGAAAAAAATGTTAAGCCTAGAGCCCATGAAAATATCGTTTTTCCGAGGAAAAATAAAATGTCTCGAAAGCTCTGGTTCTGCGCATATATCGGTTCGCCGGCATGCGTGGACGCAGTTTAACGCGATAAATAAGCGACTAGGCAAAGAATAATTTTTCCCCGAAAATCGAAAAAATGCTAAGCCTTATAGCCCATGAAAATATCGTTTTTCCGAGGAAAAATAAAGTGTCTGGAAAGCGCTGGTTCTGCGCATATATCGGTTCGCCGGCATGCGCAGACGCAGTTTAACGCGATAAATAAGCGAATAGACAAAGAATAATTTTTCCCCGAAAATCGAAAAAATGCTAAGCCTATAGCCCATGAAAATATCGTTTTTCCGAGGAAAAATAAAATGTCTCGAAAGCTCTGGTTCTGCGCATATATCGGTTCACCGGCATGCGTAGACGCAGTTTAACGCGATAAATAAGCGACTAGGCAAAGAAAAATTTTTCCCCGAAAATCGAAAAAATGCTAAGCCTATAGCCCATGAAAATATCGTTTTTCCGAGGAAAAATAAAATGTCTCGAAAGCTCTGGTTCTGCGCATATATCGGTTCACCAGCATGCGTAGACGCAGTTTAACGGGTTAAATAAGCGACTAGGCAAAGAATAATTTTTCCCCGAAAATCGAAAAAATGCTAAGCCTATAGCCCATGAAAATATCGTTTTTCCGAGGAAAAATAAAATGTCTCGAAAGCTCTGGTTCTGCGCATATATCGGTTCACCGGCATGCGTAGACGCAGTTTAACGCGATAAATAAGCGACTAGGCAAAGAAAAATTTTTCCCCGAAAATCGAAAAAATGCTAAGCCTATAGCCCATGAAAATATCGTTTTTTCGAGGAAAAATAAGATGTCTCGAAAGCTCTGGTTCTGCGCATATATCGGTTCGCCGGCATGCGTAGACGCAGTTTAACGCGATAAATAAGCGAATAGGCAAAGAATAATTTTTCCCCGAAAATCGAAAAAATGCTAAGCCTATAGCCCATGAAAATATCGTTTTTCCGAGGAAAAATAAAGTGTCTGGAAAGCGCTGGTTCTGCGCATATATCGGTTCGCCGGCATGCGCAGACGCAGTTTAACGCGATAAATAAGCGAATAGACAACGAATAATTTTTCCCCGAAAATCGAAAAAATGCTAAGCCTATAGCCCATGAAAATATCGTTTTTCCGAGGAAAAATAAAATGTCTCGAAAGCTCTGGTTCTGCGCATATATCGGTTCACCGGCATGCGTAGACGCAGTTTAACGCGATAAATAAGCGACTAGGCAAAGAAAAATTTTTCCCCGAAAATCGAAAAAATGCTAAGCTTATAGCCCATGAAAATATCGTTTTTTCGAGGAAAAATAAAGTGTCTGGAAAGCGCTGGTTCTGCGCATATATCGGTTCGCCGGCATGCGCAGACGCAGTTTAACGCGATAAATAAGCGAATAGACAAAGAATAATTTTTCCCTGAAAATCGACAAAATGCTAAGCCTATAGCCCATGAAAATATCGTTTTTCCGAGGAAAAATAAAATGTCTCGAAAGCTCTGGTTCTGCGCATATATCGGTTCACCGGCATGCGTAGACGCAGTTTAACGCGATAAATAAGCGACTAGGCAAAGAAAAATTTTTCCCCGAAAATCGAAAAAATGCTAAGCCTATAGCACATGAAAATATCGTTTTTTCGAGGAAAAATAAAATGTCTCGAAAGCTCTGGTTCTGCGCATATATCGGTTCACCGGCATGCGTAGACGCAGTTTAACGCGATAAATAAGCGACTAGGCAAAGAATAATTTTTCACCGTAAATCGAAAAAATGCTAAGCCTATAGCCCATGAAAATATCGTTTTTCCGAGGAAAAATAAAGTGTCTCGAAAGCTCTGGTTCTGCGCATATATCGGTTCACCGGCATGCGTAGACGCAGTTTAACGCGATAAATAAGCGACTAGGCAAAGAATAATTTTTCCCCGAAAATCGAAAAAATGCTAAGGCCCATAAAAATATCGTTTTTCCGAGGAAAAATAAAATGTCTCGAAAGCTCTGGTTCTGCGCATATATCGCTTCACCGGCATGCGTAGACGCAGTTTACCGCGATAAATAATCGAATAGGCAAAGAATAATTTTTCCCCGAAAATCGAAAAAATGCTAAGTCTATAGCCCATGAAAATATCGTTTTTCCGAAGAAAAATAAAGTGTCTCGAAAGCGCTGGTTCTGCGCATATATCGGTTCGCCGGCATGCGCAGACGCAGATTAGCGCGATAAATAAGCGAATAGACAAAGAATAATTTTTCCCCGAAAATCCAAAAAATGCTAAGCCTGTAGCCCATGAAAATATCGTTTTTTCGAGGAAAAATAAGATGTCTCGAAAGCTCTGGTTTTGCGCATATATCGGTTCACCGGCATGCGTAGACGCAGTTTAACGCGATAAATAAGCGAATAGGCAAAGAATAATTTTTCCCCGAAAATCGAAAAAAATGTTAAGCCTAGAGCCCATGAAAATATCGTTTTTCCGAGGAAAAATAAAGTGTCTGGAAAGCGCTGGTTCTGCGCATATATCGGTTCGCCGGCATGCGCAGACGCAGTTTAACGCGATAAATAAGCGAATAGACAAAGAATAATTTTTCCCCGAAAATCGAAAAAATGCTAAGCCTATAGCCCATGAAAATATCGTTTTTCCGAGGAAAAATAAAATGTCTCGAAAGATCTGGTTCTGCGCATATATCGGTTCACCAGCATGCGTAGACGCAGTTTAACGGGTTAAATAAGCGACTAGGCAAAGAATAATTTTTCCCCGAAAATCGAAAAAATGCTAAGCCTATAACCCATGAAAATATCGTTTTTCCGAGGAAAAATAAAGTGTCTCGAAAGCTCTGGTTCTGCGCATATATCGGTTCACCGGCATGCGTAGACGCAGTTTAACGCGATAAATAAGCGACTAGGCAAAGAATAATTTTTCCCCGAAAATCGAAAAAATGCTAAGGCCCATAAAAATATCGTTTTTCCGAGGAAAAATAAAATGTCTCGAAAGCTCTGGTTCTGCGCATATATCGCTTCACCGGCATGCGTAGACGCAGTTTACCGCGATAAATAATCGAATAGGCAAAGAATAATTTTTCCCCGAAAATCGAAAAAATGCTAAGTCTATAGCCCATGAAAATATCGTTTTTCCGAAGAAAAATAAAGTGTCTCGAAAGCGCTGGTTCTGCGCATATATCGGTTCGCCGGCATGCGCAGACGCAGTTTAACGCGATAAATAAGCGAATAGACAAAGAATAATTTTTCCCCGAAAATCCAAAAAATGCTAAGCCTGTAGCCCATGAAAATATAGTTTTTCCGAGGAAAAATAAAATGTCTCGAAAGCTCTGGTTCTGCGCATATATCGGTTCACCGGCATGGGTAAACGCAGTTTAACGCGATAAATAAGCGACTAGGCAAAGAAAAATTTTTCCCCGAACATCGAAAAAATGCTAAGCCTATAGCCCATGAAAATATCGTTTTTTCGAGGAAAAATAAGATGTCTCGAAAGCTCTGGTTTTGCGCATATATCGGTTCACCGGCATGCGTAGACGCAGTTTAACGCGATAAATAAGCGAATAGGCAAAGAATAATTTTTCCCCGAAAATCGAAAAAAATGTTAAGCCTAGAGCCCATGAAAATATCGTTTTTCCGAGGAAAAATAAAATGTCTCGAAAGCTCTGGTTCTGCGCATATATCGGTTCGCCGGCATGCGTGGACGCAGTTTAACGCGATAAATAAGCGACTAGGCAAAGAATAATTTTTCCCCGAAAATCGAAAAAATGCTAAGCCTATATAGCCCATGAAAATATCGTTTTTCCGAGGAAAAATAAAGTGTCTGGAAAGCGCTGGTTCTGCGCATATATCGGTTCGCCGGCATGCGCAGACGCAGTTTAACGCGATAAATAAGCGAATAGACAAAGAATAATTTTTCCCCGAAAATCGAAAAAATGCTAAGCCTATAGCCCATGAAAATATCGTTTTTCCGAGGAAAAATAAAATGTCTCGAAAGCTCTGGTTCTGCGCATATATCGGTTCACCGGCATGCGTAGACGCAGTTTAACGCGATAAATAAGCGACTAGGCAAAGAAAAATTTTTCCCCGAAAATCGAAAAAATGCTAAGCCTATAGCCCATGAAAATATCGTTTTTTCGAGGAAAAATAAGATGTCTCGAAAGCTCTGGTTCTGCGCATATATCGGTTCGCCGGCATGCGTAGACGCAGTTTAACGCGATAAATAAGCGAATAGGCAAAGAATAATTTTTCCCCGAAAATCGAAAAAATGCTAAGCCTATAGCCCATGAAAATATCGTTTTTCCGAGGAAAAATAAAGTGTCTGGAAAGCGCTGGTTCTGCGCATATATCGGTTCGCCGGCATGCGCAGACGCAGTTTAACGCGATAAATAAGCGAATAGACAAAGAATAATTTTTCCCCGAAAATCGAAAAAATGCTAAGCCTATAGCCCATGAAAATATCGTTTTTCCGAGGAAAAATAGTGTCTCGAAAGCTCTGGTTCTACGCATATATCGGTTCACCGGCATGCGTAGACACCGTTTAACGCGATAAATAAGCGAATAGGCAAAGAATATTTTTTCCCCGAAAATCGAAATAATGCTAAGCCTATAGCCCATGAAAATATCGTTTTTCCGAGGAAAAATAAAATGTCTCGAAAGCTCTGGTTCTGCGCATATATCGGTTCACCAGCATGCGTAGACGCAGTTTAACGGGTTAAATAAGCGACTAGGCAAAGAATAATTTTTCCCCGAAAATCGAAAAAATGCTAAGCCTATAACCCATGAAAATATCGTTTTTCCGAGGAAAAATAAAGTGTCTCGAAAGCTCTGGTTCTGCGCATATATCGGTTCACCGGCATGCGTAGACGCAGTTTAACGCGATAAATAAGCGACTAGGCAAAGAATAATTTTTCCCCGAAAATCGAAAAAATGCAAAGGCCCATAAAAATATCGTTTTTCCGAGGAAAAATAAAATGTCTCGAAAGCTCTGGTTCTGCGCATATATCGCTTCACCGGCATGCGTAGACGCAGTTTACCGCGATAAATAATCGAATAGGCAAAGAATAATTTTTCCCCGAAAATCGAAAAAATGCTAAGCCTATAGCCCATGAAAATATCGTTTTTTCGAGGAAAAATAAGATGTCTCGAAAGCTCTGGTTTTGCGCATATATCGGTTCACCGGCATGCGTAGACGCAGTTTAACGCGATAAATAAGCGAATAGGCAAAGAATAATTTTTCCCCGAAAATCGAAAAAAATGTTAAGCCTAGAGCCCATGAAAATATCGTTTTTCCGAGGAAAAATAAAATGTCTCGAAAGCTCTGGTTCTGCGCATATATCGGTTCGCCGGCATGCGTGGACGCAGTTTAACGCGATAAATAAGCGACTAGGCAAAGAATAATTTTTCCCCGAAAATCGAAAAAATGCTAAGCCTATAGCCCATGAAAATATCGTTTTTCCGAGGAAAAATAAAGTGTCTGGAAAGCGCTGGTTCTGCGCATATATCGGTTCGCCGGCATGCGCAGACGCAGTTTAACGCGATAAATAAGCGAATAGACAAAGAATAATTTTTCCCCGAAAATCGAAAAAATGCTAAGCCTATAGCCCATGAAAATATCGTTTTTCCGAGGAAAAATAAAATGTCTCGAAAGCTCTGGTTCTGCGCATATATCGGTTCACCGGCATGCGTAGACGCAGTTTAACGCGATAAATAAGCGACTAGGCAAAGAAAAATTTTTCCCCGAAAATCGAAAAAATGCTAAGCCTATAGCCCATGAAAATATCGTTTTTTCGAGGAAAAATAAGATGTCTCGAAAGCTCTGGTTCTGCGCATATATCGGTTCGCCGGCATGCGTAGACGCAGTTTAACGCGATAAATAAGCGAATAGGCAAAGAATAATTTTTCCCCGAAAATCGAAAAAATGCTAAGCCTATAGCCCATGAAAATATCGTTTTTCCGAGGAAAAATAAAGTGTCTGGAAAGCGCTGGTTCTGCGCATATATCGGTTCGCCGGCATGCGCAGACGCAGTTTAACGCGATAAATAAGCGAATAGACAACGAATAATTTTTCCCCGAAAATCGAAAAAATGCTAAGCCTATAGCCCATGAAAATATCGTTTTTCCGAGGAAAAATAAAATGTCTCGAAAGCTCTGGTTCTGCGCATATATCGGTTCACCGGCATGCGTAGACGCAGTTTAACGCGATAAATAAGCGACTAGGCAAAGAAAAATTTTTCCCCGAAAATCGAAAAAATGCTAAGCTTATAGCCCATGAAAATATCGTTTTTTCGAGGAAAAATAAAGTGTCTGGAAAGCGCTGGTTCTGCGCATATATCGGTTCGCCGGCATGCGCAGACGCAGTTTAACGCGATAAATAAGCGAATAGACAAAGAATAATTTTTCCCCGAAAATCGACAAAATGCTAAGCCTATAGCCCATGAAAATATCGTTTTTCCGAGGAAAAATAAAATGTCTCGAAAGCTCTGGTTCTGCGCATATATCGGTTCACCGGCATGCGTAGACGCAGTTTAACGCGATAAATAAGCGACTAGGCAAAGAAAAATTTTTCCCCGAAAATCGAAAAAATGCTAAGCCTATAGCACATGAAAATATCGTTTTTTCGAGGAAAAATAAAATGTCTCGAAAGCTCTGGTTCTGCGCATATATCGGTTCACCGGCATGCGTAGACGCAGTTTAACGCGATAAATAAGCGACTAGGCAAAGAATAATTTTTCACCGTAAATCGAAAAAATGCTAAGCCTATAGCCCATGAAAATATCGTTTTTCCGAGGAAAAATAAAGTGTCTCGAAAGCTCTGGTTCTGCGCATATATCGGTTCGCCGGCATGCGTAGACGCCGTTTAAGCCGATAAATAAACGACTAGGCAAAGAATAATTTTTCCCCGAAAATCGAAAAAATGCTAAGCCTATAGCCCATGAAAATAGCGTTTTTCCGAGAAAAATAAAGTGTCTCGAAAGCGCTGGTTCTGCGCATATATCGGTTCGCCGGCATGCGCAGACGCAGTTTAACGCGATAAATAAGCGAATAGCCAAAGAATAATTTGTCCCCGAAAATCGAAAAAATGCTAAGCCTATAGCCCATGAAAATATCGTTTTTCCGAGGAAAAATAAAATGTCTCGAAAGCTCTGGTTCTGCGCATATATCGGTTCACCAGCATGCGTAGACGCAGTTTAACGGGTTAAATAAGCGACTAGGCAAAGAATAATTTTTCCCCGAAAATCGAAAAAATGCTAAGCCTATAACCCATGAAAATATCGTTTTTCCGAGGAAAAATAAAGTGTCTCGAAAGCTCTGGTTCTGCGCATATATCGGTTCACCGGCATGCGTAGACGCAGTTTAACGCGATAAATAAGCGAATAGGCAAAGAATAATTTTTCCCCGAAAATCGAAAAAATGCTAAGGCCCATAAAAATATCGTTTTTCCGAGGAAAAATAAAATGTCTCGAAAGCTCTGGTTCTGCGCATATATCGCTTCACCGGCATGCGTAGACGCAGTTTACCGCGATAAATAATCGAATAGGCAAAGAATAATTTTTCCCCGAAAATCGAAAAAATGCTAAGCCTATAGCCCATGAAAATATCGTTTTTCCGAGGAAAAATAAAATGTCTCGAAAGCTCTGGTTCTGCGCATATATCGGTTCACCGGCATGCGTAGACGCCGTTTAAGCCGATAAATAAACGACTAGGCAAAGAATAATTTTTCCCCGAAAATCGAAAAAATGCTAAGTCTATAGCCCATGAAAATATCGTTTTTCCGAAGAAAAATAAAGTGTCTCGAAAGCGCTGGTTCTGCGCATATATCGGTTCGCCGGCATGCGCAGACGCAGTTTAACGCGATAAATAAGCGAATAGACAAAGAATAATTTTTCCCCGAAAATCCAAAAAATGCTAAGCCTGTAGCCCATGAAAATATAGTTTTTCCGAGGAAAAATAAAATGTCTCGAAAGCTCTGGTTCTGCGCATATATCGGTTCACCGGCATGGGTAAACGCAGTTTAACGCGATAAATAAGCGACTAGGCAAAGAAAAATTTTTCCCCGAACATCGAAAAAATGCTAAGCCTATAGCCCATGAAAATATCGTTTTTTCGAGGAAAAATAAGATGTCTCGAAAGCTCTGGTTTTGCGAATATATCGGTTCACCGGCATGCGTAGACGCAGTTTAACGCGATAAATAAGCGAATAGGCAAAGAATAATTTTTCCCCGAAAATCGAAAAAAATGTTAAGCCTAGAGCCCATGAAAATATCGTTTTTCCGAGGAAAAATAAAATGTCTCGAAAGCTCTGGTTCTGCGCATATATCGGTTCGCCGGCATGCGTGGACGCAGTTTAACGCGATAAATAAGCGAATAGGCAAAGAATAATTTATCCCCGAAAATCGAAAAAATGCTAAGCCTATAGCCCATGAAAATATCATTTTTCCGAGGAAAAATAAAATGTCTCGAAAGCTCTGGTTCTGCGCATATATCGGTTCACCGGCATGCGTAGACGCAGTTTAACGCGATAAATAAGCGAATAGGCAAAGAATAATTTTTCCCCGAAAATCGAAAAAATGCTAAGCCTATAGCCCATGAAAATATCGTTTTTCCGAGGAAAAATAAAATGTCTCGAAAGCTCTGGTTCTGCGCATATATCGGTTCACCAGCATGCGTAGACGCAGTTTAACGGGTTAAATAAGCGACTAGGCAAAGAATAATTTTTCCCCGAAAATCGAAAAAATGCTAAGCCTATAACCCATGAAAATATCGTTTTTCCGAGGAAAAATAAAGTGTCTCGAAAGCTCTGGTTCTGCGCATATATCGGTTCACCGGCATGCGTAGCCGCAGTTTAACGCGATAAATAAGCGACTAGGCAAAGAATAATTTTTCCCCGAAAATCGAAAAAATGCTAAGGCCCATAAAAATATCGTTTTTCCGAGGAAAAATAAAATGTCTCGAAAGCTCTGGTTCTGCGCATATATCGCTTCACCGGCATGCGTAGACGCAGTTTACCGCGATAAATAATCGAATAGGCAAAGAATAATTTTTCCCCGAAAATCGAAAAAATGCTAAGCCTATAGCCCATGAAAATATCGTTTTTCCGAGGAAAAATAAAATGTCTCGAAAGCTCTGGTTCTGCGCATATATCGGTTCACCGGCATGCGTAGACGCCGTTTAAGCCGATAAATAAACGACTAGGCAAAGAATAATTTTTCCCCGAAAATCGAAAAAATGCTAAGCCTATAGCCCATGAAAACGTTTTTCCGAGGAAAATAAAGTGTCTGGAAAGCGCTGGTTCTGCGCATATATCGGTTCGCCGGCATGCGCAGACGCAGTTTAACGCGATAAATAAGCGAATAGACAAAGAATAATTTTTCCCCGAAAATCGAAAAAATGCTAAGCCTATAGCCCATGAAAATATCGTTTTTCCGAGGAAAAATAAAATGTCTCGAAAGCTCTGGTTCTGCGCATATATCGGTTCACCGGCATGCGTAGACGCAGTTTAACGCGATAAATAAGCGACTAGGCAAAGAAAAATTTTTCCCCGAAAATCGAAAAAATGCTAAGCCTATAGCCCATGAAAATATCGTTTTTTCGAGGAAAAATAAGATGTCTCGAAAGCTCTGGTTTTGCGCATATATCGGTTCACCGGCATGCGTAGACGCAGTTTAACGCGATAAATAAGCGACTAGGCAAAGAATAATTTTTCACCGAAAATCGAAAAAATGCTAAGCCTATAGCCCATGAAAATATCGTTTTTCCGAGGAAAAATAAAGTGTCTCGAAAGCTCTGGTTCTGCGCATATATCGGTTCGCCGGCATGCGTAGACGAAGTTTAACGCGATAAATAAGCGACTAGGCAAAGAATAATTTTTCCCCGAAAATCGAAAAAATGCTAAGCCTATAGCCCATGAAAATATCGTTTTTCCGAGGAAAAATATAGTGTCTGGAAAGCGCTGGTTCTGCGCATATATCGGTTCGCCGGCATGCGCAGACGCAGTTTAACGCGATAAATAAGCGAATAGACAAAGAATAATTTTTCCCCGAAAATCGAAAAAATGCTAAGCCTATAGCCCATGAAAATATCGTTTTTCCGAGGAAAAATAAAATGTCTCGAAAGCTCTGGTTCTGCGCATATATCGGTTCACCGGCATGCGTACACGCAGTTTAACGCGATAAATAAGCGACTAGGCAAAGAAAAATTTTTCCCCGAAAATCGAAAAAATGCTAAGCCTATAGCCCATGAAAATATCGTTTTTTCGAGGAAAAATAAGATGTCTCGAAAGCTCTGGTTCTGCGCATATATCGGTTCGCCGGCATGCGTAGACGCAGTTTAACGCGATAAATAAGCGAATAGGCAAAGAATAATTTTTCCCCGAAAATCGAAAAAATGCTAAGCCTATAGCCCATGAAAATATCGTTTTTCCGAGGAGAAATAAAGTGTCTGGAAAGCGCTGGTTCTGCGCATATATCGGTTCGCCTGTATGCGCAGACGCAGTTTAACGCGATAAATAAGCGAATAGACAAAGAATAATTTTTCCCCGAAAATCGAAAAAATGCTAAGCCTATAGCCCATGAAAATATCGTTTTTCCGAGGAAAAATAAAATGTCTCGAAAGCTCTGGTTCTGCGCATATATCGGTTCACCGGCATGCGTAGACGCAGTTTAACGCGATAAATAAGCGACTAGGCAAAGAAAAATTTTTCCCCGAAAATCGAAAAAATGCTAAGCCTATATAGCCCATGAAAATATCGTTTTTTCGAGGAAAAATAAAATGTCTCGAAAGCTATGGTTCTGCGCATATATCGGTTCACCGGCATGCGTAGACGCAGTTTAACGCGATAAATAAGCGACTAGGCAAAGAATAATTTTTCACCGAAAATCGAAAAAATGCTAAGCCTATAGCCCATGAAAATATCGTTTTTCCGAGGAAAAATAAAGTGTCTCGAAAGCTCTGGTTCTGCGCATATATCGGTTCGCCGGCATGCGTAGACGCCGTTTAAGCCGATAAATAAACGACTAGGCAAAGAATAATTTTTCCCCGAAAATCGAAAAAATGCTAAGCCTATAGCCCATGAAAATAGCGTTTTTCCGAGAAAAATAAAGTGTCTCGAAAGCGCTGGTTCTGCGCATATATCGGTTCGCCGGCATGCGCAGACGCAGTTTAACGCGATAAATAAGCGAATAGACAAAGAATAATTTGTCCCCGAAAATCGAAAAAATGCTAAGCCTATAGCCCATGAAAATATCGTTTTTCCGAGGAAAAATAGTGTCTCGAAAGCTCTGGTTCTACGCATATATCGGTTCACCGGCATGCGTAGACACCGTTTAACGCGATAAATAAGCGAATAGGCAAAGAATATTTTTTCCCCGAAAATCGAAATAATGCTAAGCCTATAGCCCATGAAAATATCGTTTTTCCGAGGAAAAATAAAATGTCTCGAAAGCTCTGGTTCTGCGCATATATCGGTTCACCAGCATGCGTAGACGCAGTTTAACGGGTTAAATAAGCGACTAGGCAAAGAATAATTTTTCCCCGAAAATCGAAAAAATGCTAAGCCTATAACCCATGAAAATATCGTTTTTCCGAGGAAAAATAAAGTGTCTCGAAAGCTCTGGTTCTGCGCATATATCGGTTCACCGGCATGCGTAGACGCAGTTTAACGCGATAAATAAGCGACTAGGCAAAGAATAATTTTTCCCCGAAAATCGAAAAAATGCTAAGCCCATAAAAATATCGTTTTTCCGAGGAAAAATAAAATGTCTCGAAAGCTCTGGTTCTGCGCATATATCGCTTCACCGGCATGCGTAGACGCAGTTTACCGCGATAAATAATCGAATAGGCAAAGAATAATTTTTCCCCGAAAATCGAAAAAATGCTAAGTCTATAGCCCATGAAAATATCGTTTTTCCGAAGAAAAATAAAGTGTCTCGAAAGCGCTGGTTCTGCGCATATATCGGTTCGCCGGCATGCCCAGACGCAGTTTAACGCGATAAATAAGCGAATAGACAAAGAATAATTTTTCCCCGAAAATCCAAAAAATGCTAAGCCTGTAGCCCATGAAAATATAGTTTTTCCGAGGAAAAATAAAATGTCTCGAAAGCTCTGGTTCTGCGCATATATCGGTTCACCGGCATGGGTAAACGCAGTTTAACGCGATAAATAAGCGACTAGGCAAAGAAAAATTTTTCCCCGAACATCGAAAAAATGCTAAGCCTATAGTCCATGAAAATATCGTTTTTTCGAGGAAAAATAAGATGTCTCGAAAGCTCTGGTTTTGCGCATATATCGGTTCACCGGCATGCGTAGACGCAGTTTAACGCGATAAATAAGCGAATAGGCAAAGAATAATTTTTCCCCGAAAATGGAAAAAAATGTTAAGCCTAGAGCCCATGAAAATATTGTTTTTCCGAGGAAAAATAAAATGTCTCGAAAGCTCTGGTTCTGCGCATATATCGGTTCGCCGGCATGCGTGGACGCAGTTTAACGCGATAAATAAGCGAATAGGCAAAGAATAATTTATCCCCGAAAATCGAAAAAATGCTAAGCCTATAGCCCATGAAAATATCCTTTTTCCGAGGAAAAATAAAATGTCTCGAAAGCTCTGGTTCTGCGCATATATCGGTTCACCGGCATGCGTAGACGCAGTTTAACGCGATAAATAAGCGAATAGGCAAAGAATAATTTTTCCCCGAAAATCGAAAAAATGCTAAGCCTATAGCCCATGAAAATATCGTATTTCCGAGGAAAAATAAAGTGTCTCGAAAGCTCTGGTTCTGCGCATATATAGGTTCACCGGCATGCGTAGACGCAGTTTAACGCGATAAATAAACGACTAGGCAAAGAATAATTTTTCCCCGAAAATCGAAAAAATGCTAAGCCTATAGGCCATGAAAATATCGTTTTTCTGAGGAAAAATAAGATGTCTCGAAAGCTCTGGTTCTGCGCATATATCGGTTCACCGGCATGCGTAGACGCAGTTTAACGCGATAAATAAGCGAATAGGCAAAGAATAATTTTTCCCCGAAAATCGAAAAAATGCTAAGCCTATAGCCCATGAAAACGTTTTTCCGAGGAAAATAAAGTGTCTGGAAAGCGCTGGTTCTGCGCATATATAGGTTCACCGGCATGCGTAGACGCAGTTTAACGCGATAAATAAACGACTAGGCAAAGAATAATTTTTCCCCGAAAATCGAAAAAATGCTAAGCCTATAGGCCATGAAAATATCGTTTTTCTGAGGAAAAATAAGATGTCTCGAAAGCTCTGGTTCTGCGCATATATCGGTTCACCGGCATGCGTAGACGCAGTTTAACGCGATAAATAAGCGAATAGGCAAAGAATAATTTTTCCCCGAAAATCGAAAAAATGCTAAGCCTATAGCCCATGAAAATATCGTTTTTCCGAGGAAAAATAAAGTGTCTCGAAAGCTCTGGTTCTGCGCATATATAGGTTCACCGGCATGCGTAGACGCAGTTTAACGCGATAAATAAACGACTAGGCAAAGAATAATTTTTCCCCGAAAATCGAAAAAATGCTAAGCCTATAGGCCATGAAAATATCGTTTTTCTGAGGAAAAATAAGATGTCTGGAAAGCTCTGGTTCTGCGTATATATCGGTTCGCCGGCATGCGTAGACGCAGTTTAACGCGATAAATAAGCGAATAGGCAAAGAATAATTTTTCCCCGAAAATCGAAAAAATGCTAAGCCTATAGCCCATGAAAACGTTTTTCCGAGGAAAATAAAGTGTCTGGAAAGCGCTGGTTCTGCGCATATATCGGTTCGCCGGCATGCGCAGACGCAGTTTAACGCGATAAATAAGCGAATAGACAAAGAATAATTTTTCCCCGAAAATCGAAAAAATGCTAAGCCTATAGCCCATGAAAATATCGTTTTTCCGAGGAAAAATAAAATGTCTCGAAAGCTCTGGTTCTGCGCATATATCGGTTCACCGGCATGCGTAGACGCAGTTTAACGCGATAAATAAGCGACTCGGCAAAGAAAAATTTTTCCCCGAAAATCGAAAAAATGCTAAGCCTATAGCCCATGAAAATATCGTTTTTTCGAGGAAAAATAAGATGTCTCGAATGCTCTGGTTTTGCGCATATATCGGTTCACCGGCATGCGTAGACGCAGTTTAACGCGATAAATAAGCGACTAGGCAAAGAATAATTTTTCACCGAAAATCGAAAAAATGCTAAGCCTATAGCCCATGAAAATATCGTTTTTCCGAGGAAAAATAAAGTGTCTCGAAAGCTCTGGTTCTGCGCATATATCGGTTCGCCGGCATGCGTAGACGAAGTTTAACGCGATAAATAAGCGACTAGGCAAAGAATAATTTTTCCCCGAAAATCGAAAAAATGCTAAGCCTATAGCCCATGAAAATATCGTTTTTCCGAGGAAAAATATAGTGTCTGGAAAGCGCTGGTTCTGCGCATATATCGGTTCGCCGGCATGCGCAGACGCAGTTTAACGCGATAAATAAGCGAATAGACAAAGAATAATTTTTCCCCGAAAATCGAAAAAATGCTAAGCCTATAGCCCATGAAAATATCGTTTTTCCGAGGAAAAATAAAATGTCTCGAAAGCTCTGGTTCTGCGCATATATCGGTTCACCGGCATGCGTACACGCAGTTTAACGCGATAAATAAGCGACTAGGCAAAGAATAATTTTTCACCGAAAATCGAAAAAATGCTAAGCCTATAGCCCATGAAAATATCGTTTTTCCGAGGAAAAATAAAGTGTCTCGAAAGCTCTGGTTCTGCGCATATATCGGTTCGCCGGCATGCGTAGACGAAGTTTAACGCGATAAATAAGCGACTAGGCAAAGAATAATTTTTCCCCGAAAATCGAAAAAATGCTAAGCCTATAGCCCATGAAAATATCGTTTTTCCGAGGAAAAATATAGTGTCTGGAAAGCGCTGGTTCTGCGCATATATCGGTTCGCCGGCATGCGCAGACGCAGTTTAACGCGATAAATAAGCGAATAGACAAAGAATAATTTTTCCCCGAAAATCGAAAAAATGCTAAGCCTATAGCCCATGAAAATATCGTTTTTCCGAGGAAAAATAAAATGTCTCGAAAGCTCTGGTTCTGCGCA
Source organism: Dermacentor variabilis (assembly GCF_050947875.1). NCBI lineage: Eukaryota > Metazoa > Arthropoda > Arachnida > Ixodida > Ixodidae > Dermacentor > Dermacentor variabilis. The sequence continues at coordinate 111,884,019 of NC_134576.1, forward strand.
TATATCGGTTCACCGGCATGCGTACACGCAGTTTAACGCGATAAATAAGCGACTAGGCAAAGAAAAATTTTTCCCCGAAAATCGAAAAAATGCTAAGCCTATAGCCCATGAAAATATCGTTTTTTCGAGGAAAAATAAGATGTCTCGAAAGCTCTGGTTCTGCGCATATATCGGTTCGCCGGCATGCGTAGACGCAGTTTAACGCGATAAATAAGCGAATAGGCAAAGAATAATTTTTCCCCGAAAATCGAAAAAATGCTAAGCCTATAGCCCATGAAAATATCGTTTTTCCGAGGAGAAATAAAGTGTCTGGAAAGCGCTGGTTCTGCGCATATATCGGTTCGCCTGTATGCGCAGACGCAGTTTAACGCGATAAATAAGCGAATAGACAAAGAATAATTTTTCCCCGAAAATCGAAAAAATGCTAAGCCTATAGCCCATAAAAATATCGTTTTTCCGAGGAAAAATAAAATGTCTCGAAAGCTCTGGTTCTGCGCATATATCGGTTCACCGGCATGCGCAGACGCAGTTTAACGCGATAAATAAGCGACTAGGCAAAGAAAAATTTTTCCCCGAAAATCGAAAAAATGCTAAGCCTATAGCCCCTGAAAATATCGTTTTTTCGAGGAAAAATAAAATGTCTCGAAAGCTATGGTTCTGCGCATATATCGGTTCACCGGCATGCGTAGACGCAGTTTAACGCGATAAATAAGCGACTAGGCATAGAATAATTTTTCACCGAAAATCGAAAAAATGCTAAGCCTATAGCCCATGAAAATATCGTTTTTCCGAGGAAAAATAAAGTGTCTCGAAAGCTCTGGTTCTGCGCATATATCGGTTTGCCGGCATGCGTAGACGCCGTTTAAGCCGATAAATAAACGACTAGGCAAAGAATAATTTTTCCCCGAAAATCGAAAAAATGCTAAGCCTATAGCCCATGAAAATAGCGTTTTTCCGAGAAAAATAAAGTGTCTCGAAAGCGCTGGTTCTGCGCATATATCGGTTCGCCGGCATGCGCAGACGCAGTTTAACGCGATAAATAAGCGAATAGACAAAGAATAATTTGTCCCCGAAAATCGAAAAAATGCTAAGCCTATAGCCCATGAAAATATCGTTTTTCAGAGGAAAAATAGTGTCTCGAAAGCTCTGGTTCTACGCATATATCGGTTCACCGGCATGCGTAGACACCGTTTAACGCGATAAATAAGCGAATAGGCAAAGAATATTTTTTCCCCGAAAATCGAAATAATGCTAAGCCTATAGCCCATGAAAATATCGTTTTTCCGAGGAAAAATAAAATGTCTCGAAAGCTCTGGTTCTGCGCATATATCGGTTCACCAGCATGCGTAGACGCAGTTTAACGGGTTAAATAAGCGACTAGGCAAAGAATAATTTTTCCCCGAAAATCGAAAAAATGCTAAGCCTATAACCCATGAAAATATCGTTTTTCCGAGGAAAAATAAAGTGTCTCGAAAGCTCTGGTTCTGCGCATATATCGGTTCACCGGCATGCGTAGACGCAGTTTAACGCGATAAATAAGCGACTAGGCAAAGAATAATTTTTCCCCGAAAATCGAAAAAATGCTAAGGCCCATAAAAATATCGTTTTTCCGAGGAAAAATAAAATGTCTCGAAAGCTCTGCTTCTGCGCATATATCGCTTCACCGGCATGCGTAGACGCAGTTTACCGCGATAAATAATCGAATAGGCAAAGAATAATTTTTCCCCGAAAATCGAAAAAATGCTAAGCCTATAGCCCATGAAAATATCGTTTTTCCGAGGAAAAATAAAATGTCTCGAAAGCTCTGGTTCTGCGCATATATCGGTTCACCGGCATGCGTAGACGCCGTTTAAGCCGATAAATAAACGACTAGGCAAAGAATAATTTTTCCCCGAAAATCGAAAAAATGCTAAGTCTATATATAGCCCATGAAAATATCGTTTTTCCGAAGAAAAATAAAGTGTCTCGAAAGCGCTGGTTCTGCGCATATATCGGTTCGCCGGCATGCGCAGACGCAGTTTAACGCGATAAATAAGCGAATAGACAAAGAATAATTTTTCCCCGAAAATCCAAAAAATGCTAAGCCTGTCCCATGAAAATATAGTTTTTCCGAGGAAAAATAAAATGTCTCGAAAGCTCTGGTTCTGCGCATATATCGGTTCACCGGCATGCGTAGACGCAGTTTAACGCGATAAATAAGCGACTAGGCAAAGAATAATTTTTCACCGAAAATCGAAAAAATGCTAAGCCTATAGCCCATGAAAATATCGTTTTTCCGAGGAAAAATAAAATGTCTCGAAAGCTCTGGTTCTGCGCATATATCGGTTCACCGGCATGCGTAGACGCAGTTTAACGCGTTAAATAAGCGACTAGGCAAAGAATAATTTATCCCCGAAAATCGAAAAAATGCTAAGCCTATAGCCCATGAAAATATCGTTTTTCCGATGAAAAATAAAATGTCTCGAAAGCTATGGTTCTGCGCATATATCGGTTCACCGGCATGCGTAGACACAGTTTAACGCGATAAATAAGCGACTAGGCAAAGAATAATTTTTCACCGAAAATCGAAAAAATGCTAAGCCTATAGCCCATGAAAATATCGTTTTTCCGAGGAAAAATAAAGTGTCTCGAAAGCGCTGGTTCTGCGCATATATCGGTTCGCCGGCATGCGCAGACGCAGTTTAACGCGATAAATAAGCGAATAGACAAGGAATAATTTTTCCCCGAAAATCGAAAAAATGCTAAGCCTATAGCGCATGAAAATATCGTTTTTTCGAGGAAAATAAGATGTCTCGAAAGCTCTGGTTTTGCGCATATATCGGTTCACCGGCATGCGTAGACGCAGTTTAACGCGATAAATAAGCGACTAGGCAAAGAATAATTTTTCACCGAAAATCGAAAAAATGCTAAGCCTATAGCCCATGAAAATATCGTTTTTCCGAGGAAAAATAAAATGTCTCGAAAGCTCTGGTTCTGCGCATATATCGGTTCACCGGCATGCGTAGACGCAGTTTAACGCGTTAAATAAGCGACTAGGCAAAGAATAATTTATCCCCGAAAATCGAAAAAATGCTAAGCCTATAGGCCATGAAAATATCGTTTTTCCGATGAAAAATAAAATGTCTCGAAAGCTCTCGTTCTGCGCATATATCGGTTCACCGGCATGCGTAGACGCCGTTTAAGCCGATAAATAAACGACTAGGCACAGAATAATTTTTCCCCGAAAATCGAAAAAAATGCTAAGCCTATAGCCCATGAAAATATCGTTTTTCCGAGGAAAAATAAAAAGTCTCGAAAGCGCTGGTTCTGCGCATATATGGGTTCACCGGCATGCGTAGACGCCGTTTAAGCCGATAAATAAACGACTAGGCAAAGAATAATTTTTCCCCGAAAATCGAAAAAATGCTAAGCCTATAGCCCATGAAAATATCGTTTTTCCGAGAAAAATAAAGTGTCTCGAAAGCGCTGGTTCTGCGCATATATCGGTTCGCCGGCATGCGCAGACGCAGTTTAACGCGATAAATAAGCGAATAGACAAAGAATAATTTTTCCCCGAAAATCGAAAAAATGCTAAGCCTATAGCCCATGAAAGTATCGTTTTTCAGAGGAAAAATAAAGTGTCTCGAAAGCTCTGGTTCTGCGCATATATCGGTTCACCGGCATGCGTAGACACCGTTTAACCCGATAAATAAGCGAATAGGCAAAGAATATTTTTTCCCCGAAAATCGAAATAATGCTAAGCCTATAGCCCATGAAAATATCGTTTTTCCGAGGAAAAATAAAATGTCTCGAAAGCTCTGGTTCTGCGCATATATCGGTTCAACGGCATGCGTAGACGCAGTTTAACGCGATAAATACGCGACTAGGCAAAGAAAAATTTTTCCCCGAAAATCGAAAAAATGGTAAGCCTATAGCCCATGAAAATATCGTTTTTCCGAGGAAAACTAAAGTGTCTCGAAAGCTCTGGTTCTGCGCATATATCGGTTCACCGGCATGCGTAGACGCCGTTTAACGCGATAAATAAGCGACTAGGCAAAGAATAATTTTTCCCCGAAAATCGGTAAAATGGTAAACCCATGAAAATATCGTTTTTCCGAGGAAAAATAAAGTGTCTCGAAAGCTCTGGTTCTACGCATATATCGGTTCACCGGCATGCGTAGACGCCGTTTAACGCGATAAATAAGCGACTAGGCAAAGAATAATTTTTCCCCGAAAATCGGAAATATGGTAAGCCCATGAAAATATCGTTTTTCCGAGGAAAAATAATGTGTCTCGAAAGCTCTGGTTCTACGCATATATCGGTTCACCGGCATGCGTAGACGCAGTTTAACGCGATAAATAAGCGACTAGGCAAAGAATAATTTTTCGCCGAAAATCGAAAAAATGCTAAGCCTATATAGCCCATGAAAATATCGTTTTTCCAAGGAAAAATAATGTGTCTCGAAAGCTCTGGTTCTGCGCATATATCGGTTCACTGGCATGCGTAGGCGCCGTTTAACGCGATAAATAAGCGACTAGGCAAAGAATAATTTTTCCCCGAAAATCGAAAAAACGGTAAGCTCATGAAAATATCGTTTTTCAGAGGAAAAATAAAATGTCTCGAAAGCTCTGGTTCTGCGCATATATCGGTTCACCGGCATGCGTAGACGCCGTTTAAGCCGATAAATAAACGACTAGGCAAAGAATAATTTTTCCCCGAAAATCGAAAAAATGCTAAATCTATAGCCCATGAAAATATCGTTTTTCCGAAGAAAAATAAAGTGTCTCGAAAGCGCTGGTTCTGCGCATATATCGGTTCGCCGGCATGCGCAGACGCAGTTTAACGCGATAAATAAGCGAATAGACAAAGAATAATTTTTCCCCGAAAATCCAAAAAATGCTAAGCCTGTCCCTTGAAAATATAGTTTTTCCGAGGAAAAATAAAATGTCTCGAAAGCTCTGGTTCTGCGCATATATCGGTTCACCGGCATGGGTAAACGCAGTTTAACGCGATAAATAAGCGACTAGGCAAAGAAAAATTTTTCCCCGAACATCGAAAAAATGCTAAGCCTATAGCCCATGAAAATATCGTTTTTTCGAGGAAAAATAAGATGTCTCGAAAGCTCTGGTTTTGCGCATATATCGGTTCACCGGCATGCGTAGACGCAGTTTAACGCGATAAATAAGCGAATAGGCAAAGAATAATTTTTCCCCGAAAATCGAAAAAAATGTTAAGCCTAGAGCCCATGAAAATATCGTTTTTCCGAGGAAAAATAAAATGTCTCGAAAGCTCTGGTTCTGCGCATATATCGGTTCGCCGGCATGCGTGGACGCAGTTTAACGCGATAAATAAGCGAATAGGCAAAGAATAATTTTTCCCCGAAAATCGAAAAAATGCTAAGCCTATAGCCCATGAAAATATCGTTTTTCCGAGGAAAAATAAAGTGTCTCGAAAGCGCTGGTTCTGCGCATATATCGGTTCGCCGGCATGCGCAGACGCAGTTTAACGCGATAAATAAGCGAATAGACAAGGAATAATTTTTCCCCGAAAATCGAAAAAATGCTAAGCCTATAGCCCTTGAAAATATCGTTTTTTCGAGGAAAATAAGATGTCTCGAAAGCTCTGGTTTTGCGCATATATCGGTTCACCGGCATGCGTAGACGCAGTTTAACGCGATAAATAAGCGACTAGGCAAAGAATAATTTTTCACCGAAAATCGAAAAAATGCTAAGCCTATAGCCCATGAAAATATCGTTTTTCCGAGGAAAAATAAAATGTCTCGAAAGCTCTGGTTCTGCGGATATATCGGTTCACCGGCATGCGTAGACGCAGTTTAACGCGTTAAATAAGCGACTAGGCAAAGAATAATTTATCCCCGAAAATCGAAAAAATGCTAAGCCTTATAGCCCATGAAAATATCGTTTTTCCGATGAAAAATAAAATGTCTCGAAAGCTATGGTTCTGCGCATATATCGGTTCACCGGCATGCGTAGACACAGTTTAACGCGATAAATAAGCGACTAGGCAAAGAATAATTTTTCACCGAAAATCGAAAAAATGCTAAGCCTATAGCCCATGAAAATATCGTTTTTCCGAGGAAAAATAAAGTGTCTCGAAAGCTGTGGTTCTGCGCATATATCGGTTCGCCGGCATGCGTAGACGCCGTTTAAGCCGATAAATAAACGACTAGGCAAAGAATAATTTTTCCCCGAAAATCGAAAAAATGCTAAGCCTATAGCCCATGAAAATAGCGTTTTTCCGAGAAAAATAAAGTGTCTCGAAAGCGCTGGTTCTGCGCATATATCGGTTCGCCGGCATGCGCAGACGCAGTTTAACGCGATAAATAAGCGAATAGACAAAGAATAATTTGTCCCCGAAAATCGAAAAAATGCTAAGCCTATAGCCCATGAAAATATCGTTTTTCCGAGGAAAAATAGTGTCTCGAAAGCTCTGGTTCTACGCATATATCGGTTCACCGGCATGCGTAGACACCGTTTAACGCGATAAATAAGCGAATAGGCAAAGAATATTTTTTCCCCGAAAATCGAAATAATGCTAAGCCTATAGCCCATGAAAATATCGTTTTTCCGAGGAAAAATAAAATGTCTCGAAAGCTCTGGTTCTGCGCATATATCGGTTCACCAGCATGCGTAGACGCAGTTTAACGGGTTAAATAAGCGACTAGGCAAAGAATAATTTTTCCCCGAAAATCGAAAAAATGCTAAGCCTATAACCCATGAAAATTTCGTTTTTCCGAGGAAAAATAAAGTGTCTCGAAAGCTCTGGTTTTGCGCATATATCGGTTCACCGGCATGCGTAGACGCAGTTTAACGCGATAAATAAGCGAATAGGCAAAGAATAATTTTTCCCCGAAAATCGAAAAAAATGTTAAGCCTAGAGCCCATGAAAATATCGTTTTTCCGAGGAAAAATAAAATGTCTCGAAAGCTCTGGTTCTGCGCATATATCGGTTCGCCGGCATGCGTGGACGCAGTTTAACGCGATAAATAAGCGAATAGGCAAAGAATAATTTTTCCCCGAAAATCGAAAAAATGCTAAGCCTATAGCCCATGAAAATATCGTTTTTCCGAGGAAAAATAAAGTGTCTCGAAAGCGCTGGTTCTGCGCATATATCGGTTCGCCGGCATGCGCAGACGCAGTTTAACGCGATAAATAAGCGAATAGACAAGGAATAATTTTTCCCCGAAAATCGAAAAAATGCTAAGCCTATAGCCCTTGAAAATATCGTTTTTTCGAGGAAAATAAGATGTCTCGAAAGCTCTGGTTTTGCGCATATATCGGTTCACCGGCATGCGTAGACGCAGTTTAACGCGATAAATAAGCGACTAGGCAAAGAATAATTTTTCACCGAAAATCGAAAAAATGCTAAGCCTATAGCCCATGAAAATATCGTTTTTCCGAGGAAAAATAAAATGTCTCGAAAGCTCTGGTTCTGCGGATATATCGGTTCACCGGCATGCGTAGACGCAGTTTAACGCGTTAAATAAGCGACTAGGCAAAGAATAATTTATCCCCGAAAATCGAAAAAATGCTAAGCCTATAGCCCATGAAAATATCGTTTTTCCGATGAAAAATAAAATGTCTCGAAAGCTATGGTTCTGCGCATATATCGGTTCACCGGCATGCGTAGACACAGTTTAACGCGATAAATAAGCGACTAGGCAAAGAATAATTTTTCACCGAAAATCGAAAAAATGCTAAGCCTATAGCCCATGAAAATATCGTTTTTCCGAGGAAAAATAAAGTGTCTCGAAAGCTGTGGTTCTGCGCATATATCGGTTCGCCGGCATGCGTAGACGCCGTTTAAGCCGATAAATAAACGACTAGGCAAAGAATAATTTTTCCCCGAAAATCGAAAAAATGCTAAGCCTATAGCCCATGAAAATAGCGTTTTTCCGAGAAAAATAAAGTGTCTCGAAAGCGCTGGTTCTGCGCATATATCGGTTCGCCGGCATGCGCAGACGCAGTTTAACGCGATAAATAAGCGAATAGACAAAGAATAATTTGTCCCCGAAAATCGAAAAAATGCTAAGCCTATAGCCCATGAAAATATCGTTTTTCCGAGGAAAAATAGTGTCTCGAAAGCTCTGGTTCTACGCATATATCGGTTCACCGGCATGCGTAGACACCGTTTAACGCGATAAATAAGCGAATAGGCAAAGAATATTTTTTCCCCGAAAATCGAAATAATGCTAAGCCTATAGCCCATGAAAATATCGTTTTTCCGAGGAAAAATAAAATGTCTCGAAAGCTCTGGTTCTGCGCATATATCGGTTCACCAGCATGCGTAGACGCAGTTTAACGGGTTAAATAAGCGACTAGGCAAAGAATAATTTTTCCCCGAAAATCGAAAAAATGCTAAGCCTATAACCCATGAAAATTTCGTTTTTCCGAGGAAAAATAAAGTGTCTCGAAAGCTCTGGTTCTGCGCATATATCGGTTCACCGGCATGCGTAGACGCAGTTTAACGCGATAAATAAGCGACTAGGCAAAGAATAATTTTTCCCCGAAAATCGAAAAAATGCTAAGGCCCATAAAAATATCGTTTTTCCGAGGAAAAATAAAATGTCTCAAAAGCTCTGGTTCTGCGCATATATCGCTTCACCGGCATGCGTAGACGCAGTTTACCGCGATAAATAATCGAATAGGCAAAGAATAATTTTTCCCCGAAAATCGAAAAAATGCTAAGCCTATAGCCCATGAAAATATCGTTTTTCCGAGGAAAAATAAAATGTCTCGAAAGCTCTGGTTCTGCGCATATATCGGTTCACCGGCATGCGTAGACGCCGTTTAAGCCGATAAATAAACGACTAGGCAAAGAATAATTTTTCCCCGAAAATCGAAAAAATGCTAAGTCTATAGCCCATGAAAATATCGTTTTTCCGAAGAAAAATAAAGTGTCTCGAAAGCGCTGGTTCTGCGCATATATCGGTTCGCCGGCATGCGCAGACGCAGTTTAACGCGATAAATAAGCGAATAGACAAAGAATAATTTTTCCCCGAAAATCCAAAAAATGCTAAGCCTGTCCCATGAAAATATAGTTTTTCCGAGGAAAAATAAAATGTCTCGAAAGCTCTGGTTCTGCGCATATATTGGTTCACCGGCATGGGTAAACGCAGTTTAACGCGATAAATAAGCGACTAGGCAAAGAAAAATTTTTCCCCGAACATCGAAAAAATGCTAAGCCTATAGCCCATGAAAATATCGTTTTTTCGAGGAAAAATAAGATGTCTCGAAAGCTCTGGTTTTGCGCATATATCGGTTCACCGGCATGCGTAGACGCAGTTTAACGCGATAAATAAGCGAATAGGCAAAGAATAATTTTTCCCCGAAAATCGAAAAAAATGTTAAGCCTAGAGCCCATGAAAATATCGTTTTTCCGAGGAAAAATAAAATGTCTCGAAAGCTCTGGTTCTGCGCATATATCGGTTCGCCGGCATGCGTGGACGCAGTTTAACGCGATAAATAAGCGAATAGGCAAAGAATAATTTTTCCCCGAAAATCGAAAAAATGCTAAGCCTATAGCCCATGAAAATATCGTTTTTCCGAGGAAAAATAAAGTGTCTCGAAAGCGCTGGTTCTGCGCATATATCGGTTCGCGGGCATGCGCAGACGCAGTTTAACGCGATAAATAAGCGAATAGACAAGGAATAATTTTTCCCCGAAAATCGAAAAAATGCTAAGCCTATAGCCCATGAAAATATCGTTTTTTCGAGGAAAATAAGATGTCTCGAAAGCTCTGGTTTTGCGCATATATCGGTTCACCGGCATGCGTAGACGCAGTTTAACGCGATAAATAAGGGACTAGGCAAAGAATAATTTTTCACCGAAAATCGAAAAAATGCTAAGCCTATAGCCCATGAAAATATCGTTTTTCCGAGGAAAAATAAAAAGTCTCGAAAGCGCTGGTTCTGCGCATATATGGGTTCACCGGCATGCGTAGACGCCGTTTAAGCCGATAAATAAACGACTAGGCAAAGAATAATTTTTCCCCGAAAATCGAAAAAATGCTAAGCCTATAGCCCATGAAAATATCGTTTTTCCGAGAAAAATAAAGTTTCTCGAAAGCGCTGGTTCTGCGCATATATCGGTTCGCCGGCATGCGCAGACGCAGTTTAACGCGATAAATAAGCGAATAGACAAAGAATAATTTTTCCCCGATAATCGAAAAAATGCTAAGCCTATAGCCCATGAAAGTATCGTTTTTCAGAGGAAAAATAAAGTGTCTCGAAAGCTCTGGTTCTGCGCATATATCGGTTCACCGGCATGCGTAGACACCGTTTAACCCGATAAATAAGCGAATAGGCAAAGAATATTTTTTCCCCGAAAATCGAAATAATGCTAAGCCTATAGCCCATGAAAATATCGTTTTTCCGAGGAAAAATAAAAAGTCTCGAAAGCGCTGGTTCTGCGCATATATGGGTTCACCGGCATGCGTAGACGCCGTTTAAGCCGATAAATAAACGACTAGGCAAAGAATAATTTTTCCCCGAAAATCGAAAAAATGCTAAGCCTATAGCCCATGAAAATATCGTTTTTCCGAGAAAAATAAAGTTTCTCGAAAGCGCTGGTTCTGCGCATATATCGGTTCGCCGGCATGCGCAGACGCAGTTTAACGCGATAAATAAGCGAATAGACAAAGAATAATTTTTCCCCGAAAATCGAAAAAATGCTAAGCCTATAGCCCATGAAAGTATCGTTTTTCAGAGGAAAAATAAAGTGTCTCGAAAGCTCTGGTTCTGCGCATATATCGGTTCACCGGCATGCGTAGACACCGTTTAACCCGATAAATAAGCGAATAGGCAAAGAATATTTTTTCCCCGAAAATCGAAATAATGCTAAGCCTATAGCCCATGAAAATATCGTTTTTCCGAGGAAAAATAAAATGTCTCGAAAGCTCTGGTTCTGCGCATATATCGGTTCACCGGCATGCGTAGACGCAGTTTAACGCGATAAATACGCGACTAGGCAAAGAAAAATTTTTCCCCGAAAATCGAAAAAATGGTAAGCCTATAGCCCATGAAAATATCGTTTTTCCGAGGAAAACTAAAGTGTCTCGAAAGCTCTGGTTCTGCGCATATATCGGTTCACCGGCATGCGTAGACGCCGTTTAACGCGATAAATAAGCGACTAGGCAAAGAATAATTTTTCCCCGAAAATCGGTAAAATGGTAAACCCATGAAAATATCGTTTTTCCGAGGAAAAATAAAGTGTCTCGAAAGCTCTGGTTCTACGCATATATCGGTTCACCGGCATGCGTAGACGCCGTTTAACGCGATAAATAAGCGACTAGGCAAAGAATAATTTTTCCCCGAAAATCGGAAATATGGTAAGCCCATGAAAATATCGTTTTTCCGAGGAAAAATAATGTGTCTCGAAAGCTCTGGTTCTACGCATATATCGGTTCACCGGCATGCGTAGACGCAGTTTAATGCGATAAATAAGCGACTAGGCAAAGAAGTATTTTTCCCCGAAAATCGGAAAAATGGTAAGCCTATAGCCCATGAAAATATCGTTCTTCCGAGGAAAAATAAAGTGTCTCGAAAGCTCTGGTTCTGCGCATATATCGGTTCACCGGCATGCGTAGACGCAGTTTAACGCGATAAATAAGCGACTAGGCAAAGAATAATTTTTCGCCGAAAATCGAAAAAATGCTAAGCCTATATAGCCCATGAAAATATCGTTTTTCCAAGGAAAAATAATGTGTCTCGAAAGCTCTGGTTCTGCGCATATATCGGTTCACTGGCATGCGTAGGCGCCGTTTAACGCGATAAATAAGCGACTAGGCAAAGAATAATTTTTCCCCGAAAATCGAAAAAACGGTAAGCTCATGAAAATATCGTTTTTCAGAGGAAAAATAAAGTGCCTCGAAAGCGCTGGTTCTTCGCATATATCGGCTCACCGGCATGCGTAGACGCCGTTTAACGCGATAAATAAGCGAATAGGCGAAGAATATTTTTTCCCCGAAAATCGAGAAAATGGTAATACTTTTCCCCCGAAAATTGTAAAAATGAAAATATCGTTTTTGTCGAGTTTAGTATATTTTCTCGAAAACGCTGGTTGCTCGCATATATCAATCCCCACGCATACACTGATGCTGTTTTACGCGATAAGTACGAGAATGAGCTCAGAATTATTTACTCGTGAAAAATAAAAAAGCAAGCCCATGAAAATATCTTATTAGCAAGGTTTAATAAATTCTCTCGAATAAGCTTGTTCTTCGCATACATCACTGCCCACGCATGCACTGATGCTGTATTACGTGATACATAGACGAATAAGAAAATATTTGTTTTCTCGTTAAAAATGAGAGAAACGGTAAGCCGTGGTATTATCGCCTCCGCCGGGTTTATTAAGTTCTCTCGAAAGTGCTGGTTATTTGCATGTACCGCTCCCCACGTATGCGCTTTTGCTATTTGATAAAAATCCGCAGCCTTATCAAGAAAGGAAACGCAAGCAAAGCGGACGACGATTATTGTTGTGGAACAATTATACGCTCCAACGGGGGCAACTGCTATAAAAGTGTAATTGGCCTTTTTTGGTTACCTCTGGTGCTATCCTGGGAGAGCCGGATAGTTAACGATGCAGTTAAGAACTAGGATTTTATGGTCAGCGCATCATGAATGCTGATAGTGTGTCGCCATGTGCTAACTAGAAATCAAACCAGTTTTACAGCTCGGTGCCGTGTCTGTTGTCCTAGCAGCGGGAAAACAAACAGCCGATCTCTATAATTACGACAAAGCATACCTCCTGATTAGACCTCAACTTGAGATGAGAGTGAGCACTGGAAAAAAATGTGCCGCTCGTTTCTTGGTGATTGGACGGGGAGCCAGTAACGAGCGCTAATTGGGATTGATGCGGGTGATTCACGTTGAATTGGCGCTGCCCCGCTGCCACTGTTTGGGTGGCCATTACAGTTACGGGCGGCAAGTGCCACAATAATTCTCGGTCTGCGAGGTGCATTCGCAGATGTGCTAACATGTCGCCTATCGCTGTACCTTATCCCGTAGCGAGCAAAGTAAACCTCCCCCTCTAGTGTAGCCGAAATCAGCCAGTTTCGCTCGGACCTATTTATCATTGCGGAACGATATTCTCTGTGTATGCCTCGTACCTTCGACAGAGAGAGAGAGAGAGAGAGAGAGAGAGAGAGGGGAAGACGGAAAGGCAGGGAGGTTAACCAGACTGAGTCCAGTTTGCTACCCTACCCGTGGGGAGGGGAATGGGGAGTGAAAGAGGGAATGAGAGAGAACTTAGGTGTAGGATGTCTATAGTCGGGCACTCAAGTATGTTGCCCTCAGGTAGCGACAAAGCGCTCGAACTGCTTTCTGGGCCAATGAGCTGTGAGGCCAGGCTCCCAAGATCTTCCCTTCCGTAAATGGCCTGTCATCCAGTCTATTCAAGGCACACTGTTGAGTCGCACGTTGATTATCGAAGCGAGAACAGTGGCACAGAAGGTGACTAATGGTCGCTTCACACTTGCACTTAGCGCACATTGGTGAATCCGCCATTCCAATACGACAGCTGTAGGAGTTGGTGAATGCTACTCCTACCCACAGCCGACACAGCAGTGTTGCGTCACGTTGTGGAAGGTTCGCTGGTAATGTAAGGTTCAGTGATGGGTCGAGGCTGTGTAAACGGTGATGCGACCAGCCTGTGGGATGGAGTACAGCTTTGTCCTTGTAGCATTGAAAATTGAAACGCCGTCCGCCTGTCTTTAGAGCCTGTAATTCGCTGCGCACCAATCGGCGCATTCGCCATCGGAAGGGACAGAACGAGGGGCAAGATGAACAGACCACCGTGGGCTCGCCCCAAGCATTCGTATAATTAAATTGAATTGAAGTTTCGAGATTTACGGAGTTTCACGTGCCAAAAGCTCAGTTTGATTTTGAGGCACTCCCTTGTGGGAAACTCCGGATCAATTTTTTTACCAGCGGGGTTTCTTTAGCGTGGCCCTAATGCAGGGGCACCGGGAATTCTTTCGCATTTTACCACCATCGATATGTGGCCGCCGCGGCGGAATTCGATCCCGAAGCTTCATGCTTAGCAGCGCAACGCCATAAGCGCTAAGCCACCGCGGAGGGTCGGGTAATTGCAATCTTTTTCATGTGATCCTTCTAGAGACTTTTCCCGCTACATATGCTTGTTAGTGAGGTTTAAATGTTTTCACTAGTATTTGCCTGTCAGTGGGCTATTACTTTGGGTGTCTTTCTTTTGGTTCTTTTTTTCGTTTTGTTCAACTTGTACCAAATTATTTCTCGCCCCCCGTTGGTCGCCAAGCCTTAGTTTTGTCTAGTTCTGTGAATCTTCATTCGGACTTTTTGCCTGGTGTGTTTTTTTTTTCTTTATGTAATATACCATACCCGAACTTCGTTTGTCTTAAAAGAATAAGCAATAACGGCCCCCTATATTCGAACTTTCTTGGAAACCAACAGCAAAAGAGAGAGGGAGAAATGCAGAGGAAGTACTCAGAGGTTAACTGGAGTATACCTCCAGTTGGTAATCATGTACCCAGGGAGGGGAAAGGGACGCGATAGATGAGAGAAGCATACGAGAAGAAATTAAAGACGCGGAGACATGCAATACAGAATTACAACACGTGAAAAGCTACAATAGGGCGTACACCACGTACACTATATAGCCGTAGCGGGCGGCGTTCTAAAAGTCTGTCTAGAAGGCTCGTAGACGGCAGGAATCTTAAGAGGAAGCTTTAGCTCGGGTGTTTTCTTTTTGTTTTGAATACACATACACAATTAACAGGAAAGGTAAAGCGAGGAGCAGGCTTGCGGCTGCCAACGGAAGGGGCGCAACGCCTGCCTACTCCTCAGAAGGAAGGTGGCAGCAACACAGAAATGGAAGATAGGAAGGAGGGGAAGAAAAAGAAAAGGAAGAGCAACAGGACAAATCTAAAGAATAAAGTAGAATGCAGTGCAGATCACAGATAGTAGGGCCGGTCGCTGAAGGTCACGCTACTACACAATTTGAATACAATAGTTTCGACGCTACAAACGTGAACCTAAGTTAGTTAACTCTAGAAAAGTAAGTAGAGCGCGATGAGCCAGATCTCGTTTAGACGCACAACCACTGGGGTGCAAGCATTCGTCGAGTGTCGCACACCGCAGGCCGAGGAGATGGTAGTCTTTCACTAGCGACATGCGCTGCACAATGAAAGCGGGACACTCAAATATCCTATCTAAATGCAATCCTATCTAAATACACTCCTATATAAGTACATGCAAAAGCAGAATTCGTTTTTCTCAACAAACACAGGCCCAAATTTGGTGAATTTGATGTATTTAAAAGAAAAGCTTAAAGTCTAGTGTCTGTTGGTTTAGAATTTTTTTATTTAGATCGTCAATTTTTTATTAAGAACTGGCAAAATCGAAAATTTTCAGGAAATAAAGCTATCAAGTTTGCAATCCTTTATCTCAGCAATGAAAAATGATATCACAATTATGTGAATTGCACCTAATAGTACATCTAAAGTGGACAAAATTGATATGTCATACATGAATCTATGAAAATTTCTTAATTTGAAAATACAACTTTTGCAGAACCCTTGTACACAACGTAACAAATTCGCGTAAGGTATAAAATGACATAACACATTTGTACGCTTTCAATGATCTAATGGGTGCCGTTTACAGAACCGCGATAGCTGTTTTTGATGCAGAGCTAATGTTGTGTAAACTTCCTGCTTCTATATTTCTCAAACTGTCAAATATCTGAAAATTTTTTTGAGAAAAATCAAGCAATAAATCAATATTCTGCTTTCAACAGTCAATAGCATTTCGCTTTCTATTTCAAATGCACCAAATTTTATTAAAATCGGTCCAGGGGTTGTCTCAGAAAAAGTTTTTTGCGTTTTGCATACAATTGAATAGGCTGCGTCGGGGCTGGGCCCGAGCTAGAGCTTGCTATTAATAGCACGAACAGGGCCTTCTGCGCGCTAGACAACTCATCACGGCCAGAAAGAACAACACCCTGGCCTGTACCAGGCGTCGCCCACACAACGCCCACACAACGCCCACACAACGCGGGCGTAATGAGCAATGCCAGTGGAGTTGCAGAAGTCACACCTCGACGGTGCTCGAGCCGAGACCCACGGCAAGCCGCGGGCGTTATTCAGTGCCAAGCGAAGTATTAGGTGTTGTTACACTTTTGTTTTAAGCTCGTAACAGAAGATTGAAACAACAGCAAAGCACCAACACTAGTGCGCTTATACAGTGTACTTGCGCATAACACTCACTCCGGCAGCAGAAGGCTGAACACTGCGCTTGCTTCGCCATCACGGCGATTGAGCGTCGCGTAGGCGGCGCTGCGTTCACTTCGCTTGGTCGTTTTTGCAGCCACGCGCACTCCACGTCTCTCGAAGCCTTCGAACAGTCCGCGCACGAGCCACACGTAGGGCGTCAGCGGGACCGCACGAAAACGTCGCTGGCGATGTTTACGCGCCTCGAGCAACCGTATAATTGCCATCGCAGTAAAACGCGCGCACGCCATGCCAACCAACGCACTTACTCATTGCCAATTAACCAAAGCTGTCCGCCACATTACTCGAAAAAACAAACCTGCTTATCAATATGTACCCCCGCGCACATTGTCTATATGCGTAATGCAGCGGAAGCCTAGCGATATAGCTTTACGGTATCGGAGACGACGCGTCCCTGACACAAGTGTGTTGCTTGCCTTGCGAACTTTTAGTTTATTTTAGGTGTTTGCTGATTACGGTCTTTATGATAAGCGTCATTCGCATGCAGTGTGAAACAAATGAATAAGTGGTCACTTTGTGCCAGTGTTTTCCGCTGTCTCATTTGTCTTATTTTTATTATAGAATAAACAGGGCAACGTGTTAATTCTGAAACAACAGTTTTCATAAAGAACCTATCTTTTTTCTATTTTTGAATGTTAGCGCAGTAATACATGTAGCACAAGGAGAGCGGTGTCATCCGTCTCTTACCATTATTTTTCCAGGGCAACTCTTATCTAAAATCGAACATGTCAAACAACATTCCCTCGCCATTTGTTGGGGGGAACATTACAGTTACGACTTCAATTGACTGGCACCCGCATGGCGCAGCTCTCAAACCTGCTGCGACGGCGTTCTGCGACACTCGCGACGCTTGGGAAGGCAATGATTTATGGCTCGCCTCGATCGGCAAACGCTCATGCATTCGAGGAGTCCCGTGCCGTTGCTTTGCTCAGAATACGACGCCACCGTACACGCGTCGGTCGTGCGATACCATAGCGAGCGGGTCATGGTTCATAAGCGAAGAGATTTCTCTCCAGCAGATGCATTTGCGGTACACGTGTTGCTCCGGGCGCACACGCCGGCGTCCCTGCAGCTCAGGAACTACGGCCTCGATTTAGATATCTGATAGACTGTCGCTGCGGCTAGTGGCATTGATTAACCGTTTTATGGTCCGGAACGTGTACATGCATCAAGGTACACCGAAGCGTGCTTCTGTGAGGCACAATGTTGAGTTTCTTGTGACTGCCTCGCTTGAGAGGCCGCCTGCCCCTTCTGTGAATTATCTGAGTGCCCGAAAGGAAATCGTTTCGACAACATTGGGAAAGCAATAGTACACAGGCGCTCGATCGCGCCTCGAGCGCCTCTCTTGGTGCAGCCGTCGTAGCGCGTCACCGCGTCGACGCGCATGCGCTGACCGCACGTTTGGGGCTAAGTTCTCCTAAGACGCGTAGCGCGTTCGGCTGCGAAAATGACAAAACCAAAGTAGAGGCAGCGCCGTCATCGATCGCCTCTGCAGTGCAGCCAGGACAGAGTCCTCCTGCCCATTGCTGGCGCGCACGTTCCTGCCAATCGGCTGTGCCCATACCACAACGCGGTGCATAGAGTGCTCCGACTGGAACGTACAGTGCCCTTCCAGCTACAAATTCCCGTCTAATCTTAGGCGCCATTATAGTGTGGCGCCTAAAACACCGGTGGCGGCGATCCTTGTCAAGCCAGCGTTGTGAGACGCCCAATAGCTGCCTGGCTGCTGTTCTTGCTGCGCAGTAGTAGTTGGCTGACGTGCTGTGTCGTCGCCAACATGTCGGCCACGCGGGCTCTTAGAACATCGCTTCAGGAGCTACAGCGCAATGCTAAACGTTGTCATTGATTCCCATGCTTCGCCCTTCGTGTGAAACTGGCCAAACTTTTTTTACGTTCCTTGATCAACAAATTCAACATCTTATTTTCAATATGCCGGCATGTACGCACCTTTGTAGGTATTGGTTTTGCTTTATGGATACCTTATAGGTCTCTAATTTAACCATGGGTGTCGGAAGGGGCACAAGGCCTCAGTGGAGGGGAAGCTGTGAGGTTGCGTTTAGTTCAACTAGTCCAAGGTTCATTTGGTCAACGTCCGAGTCAGTATAGAGAAACGGCTTGTTTTTGTGAGGCTGGAAGCCCCTCAGAAGAGTTGCTCATCGGTCCCTTTACACTGCTCTGTGCTGTCCTTTTTCGTTCTCATATTTGGCAAACAGTAGTTGTGCTCCGCAATCAGTGAGATAATCTTCAGGAGAATGTTTATTTTGGGGTTATTATACTGTCTTTCTTTCAAACTGGAGTGCGATACATTGTAAAATTACGTTGGTAACGTTCACGGGGCAGCGCAATCTGCAGTTTCATTTTATAAAGCTGCAACATATAACTTTATATAGCGCTGTCGTATTGATTGTTTCTAATTTACATCTCTTCTTGATAAGTTGCAGTTTCACCAATGTTTCCGTGCGCATAATTTTGTGCTAAGATTTCACCAAGTGTATGTTCAATGTTAGGGAAACGCTGTGCCAGAAGTCGCGGTTTGGTGTAAGCTTCGGGCTGCATTACGAAAAGATGGGTTACTACATGGGGCTGCTGTCACAGCATATTAATTGTGCGCTTGGGTCACCTCTCCGACGGTTGTAAGCCTAGCTTAGCAACATAACTCAGGAACCACTCTTGACACACTTGACGCTAGACGTTACAGTATACAGTAACAGTAACAGTAACTCCTGGCCAAAATCACGAAACTTAGAGAGCTTGAGAAACTAAATCCCCACTGGTGCTTGAAAACACGTCCCAACCATATTCTCTCTGTTTGCAACCAGATAAACAGATAGGTGCAATGATGGTTGAAAGCTAGGAAAATCTTGAATTAATGCCGAAATGTGATTTCATAAGATTGCGAAAATAGCTGAACGGCTTCTCAAGAAACGAGGGCGAAACAAAACGAAAGACCTTACGCGCGCGCAGTTGTGGCAGAGAATATCCGCAATACAAATGAGTAAGCTCCAGACAAAAACTGAAAAAAAAGTGACGAGATCTGAGGGAGCTAGAAATAGAAAAATGTTCTGCGTCACTAACTAAGCGTAAAAGTGAGCGAAAGGACAAAGCCCATCACTTACCTATGTCAGCGTGTAGCGTAAAGTGCTCAGCGATTCAAAGGCGATACTCGGAACGCATGGCATGCCGGAATATTTTTAGCCGTGGGAGCGGCCCGCTTCGTGAAGACTCACGATCTGCAGGACTTCATTAAAGCTTTACCATACCATACTATACCATGCCATACAATCGGCGGGCACTGGAGACGCCGAGTTGATTCATTTTGGTATGCGATGAAAGTGAGAGTCCTTGTCACACATCGTGGACACGTCTTCCACGCCACACATACTGTGTGGCGTGGAAGACGTAAACGGTAAAGGAACAGCGAAATGAATTAGTTTTATGTTGTCGCAAAATGCGGGGGATCAGGGGAGTTGAGCATGGGGGGGGGGGTGTAGGGGTAAGGGAGGCGGCTAAATCTGGTTGGTGAAGGCAATTGCGTGGTGGGAAGGAAGCCTCTGCTGCTGCGTCTGCAATGTTGTAGCGTTTCTGAGAAATTAGGGCAAGAAACACGAAATCCTCAAACGTCGCGCTCACACGTGCACTCACGGCAGCAAGAGCACGCTCGAGGAATCATAGCTTCATTGAAATCGACGCCGTGCAAGCCGCTACAAGGTGATTCCTCTTGACCTTAGCCTCCTGTACTCTCACTTGCGCGCGTAGTTCCGAGAACTTGTTATGTGTGGATCTTCAAACTCCGGGCTTTATGCGCTCTCCGTAGTTAGGAACAAGGGGGAGGGGAGGGGGCGGAGTATTGTGTAAGAGTCCACCTAGTGGACGGTCAATTTCGGCCGGTGCTGATTGGATGCAGCTGTACGAGCGAGCAGGAGATGAGCAGCTAGCGCCCTAGCCAATCAGCAGTGGCCGAGATGGAACGTCTACTATATGGACTCTTACACAATACCCTTCCAGTAGGATAGCGCAACAGAGTGGAATGAACGAACGGGCATGGTAGGCTCGGATTCGAGCTCTTTCAAGTAAAACTCTTGCTTGGGCTAGTTGGTTCATGCTTGAAGTAGTACAGGCAAGGCGCAGAAGACCAGGACTCAAGAAGAAGAACACGCCGGTCCTGTCGTTTGTGTTTCTCTTCTTGAGTCCTGGTCTTCTGCGCCTTGCCTTTACTACTTGGAGCTCTTCCAAGCACGATCGTTTCTCTTGGCCTATAATGCGCATTTCAAACTCACCGGCAGATACAAAGTAAGCCACGCCGTTGCTGTGGTAAAATGAACACATCTTTATTAATGGATTCGCGTTTGCTTTCTTCTCTTATACAACATTTAAATTATCACTATACAGCATTTGGGCCCCCAGATAAGTTATACAAGGGCACAACCACGCGGGGGGACGGAGTTACACTTCTTCATGTCGCGTAGAAAAGGAGGGATATATAGAACATTCTAAGGCCGCTTGCACGAAACACTTTGCCTGTGGGCAAATTTACCCTGGGGCTACAAATCTTCGCACAAGTTTTTATCAAGTGGCTGCACAGGAAGGGTGCGTTCCAAATGTCGGTGCAGACAGTTGCTTCGCCATCTCTGCTGGATATTACCCATGTCGAGCCGTGTTCCTAAACATGAAGACAAGGAAAAAAAAACACCTTGGAGGATACAGAATGGAAACCAGTACCGATGCTAAGTACTTCGCTAAAGATGTGCGCGGTAAAAAAAATGTGTCCGTGTTGGTCATGCGCTTTGCACTCGCGAATGGTTGCTAAAGAAGAGAGGCGTTCCCCGTTAACAACAATAAAAACTTCTCCTTAACAGAAATCCACAGCGCATGGGGTCCGCATTTCTTTATTCTTTTTTTGCATTTTGCAGCGCGGCGTACTTCCATAGGTCGCCTTGGGCGTTAGGCATTGGATCATTTACAGAATTACCGTGCCATATAATCACTGTCGTTGCAGGGTGCATAGAGGCATCTACATGGGTGTGACCTTGATTCTCTGCGAGGAAGGGCAGCTTCCCAGAGGAAGAGGGGGCGGGGGCTGGTGTTTGAAATTTGAACTTCATTTCGCCCCCCCCCCCCTGGAGCGGTTTGGTACTTACAGACACGATCATTAGCGCCTGACCTACGCATCGTGCTTGTCTGTTGACAATGCCCAAACCCGGTGAGAGTTCCTTTAGGGGATCGAGAGCGAAGTGACACGACACGGAGCTCAAGTGAGCGCTACTGGCGAGGCTCACAATTCTGCCGAAGGCTCACTCACGTGGTTGACAAATGGAACCTTAAGCGGGAATTATATTCAGCGCAGGTAGCCGCAATCATTCTTTTTCTGGCACATGTCAATTAGAACCAAGTTTAAATAGTACCTGTACGATGTAACTGACTATTGTTTGTTTCTGCCGGATATACAACCACATTACTAGTAGTAACATTTCGGTTCACCTTTGCATGCGCCAAGAGGGGAACGATGTGATGGTCTGTTCGTGCTCTGATACGCAGAGAAGCAGCTGTGTTTCTTAGATACCAAGTTAAGAAGTCGTGTTTGCTGAAATGAATTGGAACACATCTCAAGTTGCCGAGTGTCCTAGAAGGGATTTACGCGGCGTTTCACGCTAGCAGGTTCACTGGACAGGTTACTGCGTGGCAAGGTACGCCCACCTACGCGAAGATTGTGACACGTGGATGAATTTGCCCGTGGCCAAAACGTTAGGAGCTAGCGGCCTGTCTTATGTTTAAAAAACACTTCAAATCACGCACGCACAACATACATACATAGAGACACATTAGTGAATACCTGGGCACAAGCTCCGCAGAAGAGATACTTACGCCCCATCCACCAACAAAACAAGCTAAACGAGTCTGTGGGCACTACTTTTGCATGCAGGGCACCTTCAGTGAAAAGGGATAAAACAGGCAATATAAACTACATTGGTCGCCACTGGAAATCATATGACACTACCGTGGACGAGTAAATCAGTAGATAGTGCTACTGTTTAGCACACAGAGCTTCTTCAGTTCGCTGACTGTAAAGACACGTCAATTTTCATTCCGAGGCCTTTCTGTAGGGGTGGAGGATGCGTAAAAAATGCTGTGTCCTTCATCATCATCATCATCAGCCTAGTTACGCCCACTGCAGGGCAAAGGCCTCTCCCATACTTCTCCAACTACCCCGGTCATGTACTAATTGTGGCCATGTTGTCCCTGCAAACGTCTTAATGTCATCCGCCCACCTAACTTTCTGCCGCCCCCTGCTACGCATCCCTTCCCTTGGAATCCAGTCCGTAACCCTTAGTGACCATCGGTTATCTTCCCTCCTCATTACATGTCCGGCCCATGCCCATTTCTTTTTCTTGATTTCAACTAAGATGTCGTCCTTAACTGCAATTTAAGAACGTTCCGTATGGTAACATAGAACCGTACGGGTTTTTGCCATTGGATCCTATGTGAGACGAGTGAAGACGAAATATGCGAGGCGTGGAGACAATTTTGTCAGCGCTGGACTACTATACTCAAATATTTCGTCGTATTTGTGCATTCTTGAGCTAGCTCGCAGTTTGATGTATTACCGTTGGAGAGGTGTGAGAAGTGCTAAATGGAAATCAATTTAGAATTGGAGCTATGTAGGCTGAAAATGGCACAGATACGTGGGTTGCACTGCACACGGATATGCATGCAGACGTCCTGCTATTGCAACTAGCAAGAAACTGGAGTTTCTAGATACGTGACTTGAGCGTGCTCACTTTAGTAATTATTAACAGTCATGCCTGCTTCAATATTTCAGTTATACTCAGTCTCCCTCCGCACTTTCTTAAAAGTTTTCTGAAGGATATCTTCCGGTTTTTCGCGGATACTAAACCGTAAGACGGTGAACACGTAATGATAGCCCTTCTGCAAAAGTTTCTGCAATCGCTTGTCTATGACTTTAATTTCAGTGGGTCACTGCCTGACATTTCGGTTAGCTTCACTTGCTTATCAATTCGATTGAGTAGATTGAGGGAGGTCGAAATAAACTGACACACATACACGCAATAAATAAGACAACAACGGAGCTAGGGATATACAGACCTGCAGCAGTACTGAAAGCGACCGAGCAGATCGTGCGCGCTTAATTGATGCGCAGCGCACCACTTAACAGCCTGAACAGGAGAGTGAATTTACAAGCTTCGAAGCACTTCCAAAGTTTTGCAAGAATCGGGTCAGAAAAGAAGCCCACATGTGCATGTCGTATTTCATTACTCCTTTTTCGAAACCTCGACGGTGCTTTGAAACATTTAGAAGGCTGCACAAACACGAAAATCGACCGGCCCCTTTCATCGCGTTATATATAGCGGCTACATTACATAATGAAAACCATCCGGTATCGTTCAAAAATAAACGCCTGCTCTCTTCTCCCTTGTTCGGAAGCATGTAGCGATTTCAGTACTCGAAGCGGCAACACTACTGCACCAAGTTTTTCTTCATAGCGACAACCATCACAACGTGGTGTAGATGGCGGAATACCCTGCGTGAGCACACACAAAGAAGGCCTCAGGATGATCTTGAACAGGACAGGACCCCTATGGAAATTTATTCTAAGTTGAATATATGCCAGAGTAAATATGCTTTGCTCCGCATTCGTAAACTGACCCCGAAAATGTTACATTATAGATCCGCTCACTCCGTTCAATGCAACATAAAAAAAAACGGAAAAGTTTAAAGTTTTGCGCTTCAACTTGCCAAAGGAACACATGGGTTATGAGAGACGCCATGCTGGTTGGGGCTCTCGATCAATTGCGAGCAACTAGAGTCTTTTCATCACCATCATCATCATCATGATCATCATCATCATCATCATCGTTTAAATCCACTGCAGGGCGAAGGACTCTTCCTGTGATCTCCAATTACCCCTGACCGGCGCCAACAGATTCCAACTTGCGCCTGCGAATTTCTTAATTTCATCACCCCACCTAGTCTTCAGCCGTCTTCGACTGCGTTTCCTTTCTCTTGGCACCCATGCTGTAACCCAATGGTCCGCTGGTTATTTAAACTACGCATTACATTATCTTCCCAGCTCCATTTCTTTCCCTTAATGTCCATTACAATATCTGTGATGCCCGTTTGCTCTATCCCCGTTTGCACCTAAACTGAGTTTGAGATCCAATCCGTGACAGACAGCGGCATTGTGCCATCCCTTTGATCTCTGCAAACAACCGCCTAGAGCATTCGACCAAACTCGGAAATCGTCGGCGGTAAAACAAATTCCGATCCGTCATGCAGATAACAAGTACGCAGGAGCAAATCACCTTAGTTGTGAATTAACGGTAATAAATAAATGGATCAGTAATCTAACTCCAAGCGACTGTAGAAGACGGAAGAGAACCTTACAAACTTTCATTAGCTTCGTGTTTGAAGGTAGATGCATGTAAAGTGCAAGGTGGGGGTCGGATCATTCAATTCCGCAACCGAATACACGGCAACGAAGGAACAGTTTTATTCGTCATTGGTCGAAAGTTTTTTTATTATTTTACGCTGCTTGTTTCGTTCACATCTGTGGGAAAGTGACAGCCTGCTGGCTTATGGTTCCGATTTTTTCGCTCGCAGTTTGAATCTTTAATGCCGTTTCCGGACCTGACAAATTGAAAATGAAGGTTCAATTCCACAATTTTACGTTCAAGTGGCCAATATAAAAATTCTGGGAATTTGGTCAACCAGTTAATTCATAACTGAAGCTACGTCCAGTGCGAAGCATGCCGACTAACTGAGACGACGCACATCACATTGAAGTGAATTCACACAGGCAGGGCCTTATAAACTGCAGTGGAGTATAACGCCAACGCGTGAATGAAATTTATCCGCATCTATTGTAAACAAAGGAATTTTTTTAGCTAACATTCGAGCTGATATATCACATCCCTGCATTTTAAATCCTTGAATGGGAGAATCTTGCAAGGTACCAACAGATACTCTTGAATCAGGCTACTTGGCTACTAGGATCTTGGCGACTTTTTTGAAGGCTACATATATTCAGCAATTCACGAAATAACTTAGAGGATAATGAAAGTTTGTTTTATATCTGCGAAACTAGCTTTTATATCCTAAATGCAGCACGCTTGCTAGCATGTCGTGAGAATTTGTTCGTTTCACACGAAACTGAGTACTTCCCGCAGTGACTCACTAGTTGTGCCGTTTTGCTATTGAGCACGAGGTAGCGGGTGCGATTCATGCACGTCGCAGCAACATTATGATGGTGGCATGTGAAAAACTGCCACAAGCCAACAGTCAGGTACATGTTAAAGAACTCAAGTGGTTGAAATTAATCCAGAGCTCCTCGCGTTTATTAGAGCCCCTGTGTTACCTTGGCAAGTTAAAACCCCTAATTCACCAAAAAACACAAAATGCGAGTTGTCTTCGGCCTAATGTTTACGTTTTGGAGACGACTGAATAAGTTGCAAGTGGGAGAGGAACTCAACTAACAAGGAAGGGTGGGTGCAGCATTTTGAATAGATATCAAATTTTTTTGACAAATTTGGCAAAATTAAGGGACCTTAAAAAAAATCTCGTGGCATTACCAACCGTAAATTGTATCTAACATACACCATAAGAGAAACAAAACATAGTGCACGGCATCGTTTACAAAATGATCTGTTTCACGTGCGGGTTTTCCATGATCACTACATTTCTTAGAGGCACAGAATGACTCAATTACATCCGGTTTCGCGGACTATTCGGGCTGCTTAGATTAGTGCGAACTCTATTTATTAGCGTTACAAGATTATTTGAATCGTTTTTTGCCCTTTCCGCACTGCAATAGGTTTTACAATTTATTCACTACACAAGGTCAGATGATTCTTCCCAGAATACGCAATTTCAGATGCCCATCATTTGTACTACACATCATCGAAACGGGTCAAGAGCATTCCTGCCAATGGGTTTTGTGTCTTTTCCGCATTTAAAGAACTGGTGATGCAAAACTTCCTTTCGAATTGCTAGGCGAATGTTATCTATACGTCCCATTCTCCTCAGCACAAACACACACTTACGCATTCTCAAGCACGAATACAATGACTTCATAGTGCGCATAAGAAAAAAGATACGTACTGATAACTCTCTATCATTATTAAAGCTTTATATAGATTTCTGTAGTTGTGTAGATAAATTAAATGCAGGCCACAATATTCGGGCACACAGAGACATTACCAAGTATATGTATATACACACAAGAAAATGGTGGTTCACGCGTTCATGTCGCATCCATATTGTCCCACAGATCACCACGCAACGAATAACCATGGGCAGAGGCAAATACCAAGGACGTCCGTTATTCACTCAGTTTCACTGTCGCCTGGCCGCTTGGTTTGTGATTTGTGGCGTAAATAAGGCAATGGGGGAATGGAAACCGTAGGAAAATGCCACGAGGGACCAGGAAGGGCCCGCAGAAAGAACCGCGGCACAGAAACGTGTCAGGCACACAGCACCACTGTTCTGTCGGAGGCCTTTGGCTTTGAACAGATGTCAACACAGAAGGGCGCGGCTTAAGTGCAACAATGAAGCAAACATCAGTCCTCGATCATTGTAGAACGATGACAATTCTAAGGGATACAGCAGTCCAGCAGGCGCCTCAGTGCACAAAACACAGACTCTGCTCCAAGCCCTCGGGGACGGTACCTGTTCACGACACGTGAACACGCTACGTGTTCATGCCTCGCTACGAAACACGCTACATGTTCATGCCTCGAGATGACCAGCACTCAATTGTGGGTAAAGAGCACAGCTCCTATTTGGCGACTGCTATTGCACATCCCGCGATGACGACATGATACCTGCATGAAATATTCACTCAAGGACACGAGGCTGCGCGTCTCAAAGATGGGAATTCGGAATAAAAGGCACGCTGTCCTGTCTCCTATCAATGGATCTGTTAATTAGCGACGGGAACACGATCGAGTGTCCTTGCTGTCTACAACTCTTCAAGACGCGGCGACTGCGATGCTCGCTTTACTGGGCGTCACGAACGATGTCTCCTCAGTCGCCGTCATCTTTGTGGAGCTACGCAGGGAATCGTGGTCCGAGACGACGCCGTCCACGGGTCCAGCCCCAAGCGTGGCCGCAGCGTTGTTCCAGGACCGCGGCAGTTCGGGAATCTTGGGCGTGCTAGCTGGCACGGGCGACGACCGCTGGAACGTGCTGAAGGACTCGAGCTTCGGCTGGTCCAGCGGCGAGTGGACCACGCCGTTTACGCGTATGGGAGTGGCCTCGCCTCCCGTGTAGGCGAACAGTATGTGTGCCTTCTGGTTGGGTCCCAGACCCAGTGTCGTAACCGTGCTTCGAGAGTCGTCGTCGATGTACTTCATCGGGTCTGAGGCGCCGACGCTGTTGCTTTTGATTTGGTGCTCCTGGCCGGCGTACAGGTCGGGCACCAGAGACGTGACTTGATCTTCGGACGAGTAGAATTCCTTGCGGTTCTGCTTCGCGCCGGCGTCTTCGGCCATTGCCTGTAATTGAAAAAGCGTGACCGTCATATGCTGAGCAACGAAAGAAACTGTCGACTGATTCCGGCGAGACCCTTCTTAACACCAACTGAAATATGTCGCAGGACTAAGATTACTGGAAAAACTGAAACGATTGCCCTTACCCATTTATTCATTCGGACAAGAGCTCACAAAGTTGACAATAACTGTAGTTGGGCGTGCAAAGCAGACGCTACACTGTTGCAAAATATTTAATCATGTCGTCGTCCTGTGACATGTGCCGCAATCCCTGTGTTTCTTTGGATATGTGGCCTATGTGCTAAAGCTTACGATATGATGCAACAAAGATTGCCCCTCCCGCACTGGCTGTGAGGGACAGACATCTGCGGGAAAAAAAGCTTAGCAGCGCATATTTTGCAATCTGCAAATGCTTCAAGACATTATTTTAGCTCAAATGGCGTCCATGCCGTCAAATTGCGTTTATGGAGTCAGATCTAGGGTTAGCAGGGTGTATACTGATCAAAAACAGACATGCACAAAGAGGGGTAGACGCTAATGTTACGGATAAAGAACCGGTGCAGCAGTTACATGGAAAAAATGTAGCTGAAGACTTGTGGGAGGCGCGACAGCACGTTCATTTAGGCTTGTAACATCTGCAGTGGAATCTACGCCAAACGAAGGTGCAGCTGCGAGCGCTAAAGTTTCGCGAAGCGGTTGAGCACAAACCTTGGAGGAGGCCTTGTCCTTTCTATTCAGAGTCGCGGTGCCTTTGTCAGCCTTCTGCAGGTTGCAGTTCTTCAGCAGGCTGCCGACACTCGAGAAGCGAGACAATCTCGAGGGACAGTCGCGGGCACTTGCTGGGCCGCCGCCGCCACCGCCTCCGGTTCCCTTGTTCCACATGTTGCTGTTGAACACCACCGTGCTCGTGCTGTCGGTGCTGTTCGAAGTGACCCGCACCATGGAAGAGTGACTGTTGCGCTTGGGATTCGAGTACGCGCACCAGGACGCCGCCTGCGGTCCGGAGCCTCGGTTCTTCTTGAACGTGCCGGTCGAGGCGAGCTGGGACCAGGCGGCCCGGGCCTCCGGGTACTGCAGCACCCGCACCACGAAGATGAGGAAGCCCTGCATCGAGTTGCAGACGCAGAAGACGTACTGGAACACGGTTCGCGCTTCGCCCACGGCGAACACGCCGAATATCCACGTGACCCCGAGCAGGGTCATGACGGTGAAGGCGCCGCGGACTTGAGCCGCGGTGATGGGAAGCGGGTTGGTGGAGCCGGGACCGGAAGCGGAAGTCGAGTTGTGGTTGGCGGCCT
The DNA here is from genome assembly GCF_050947875.1 of Dermacentor variabilis. Lineage (NCBI taxonomy): Eukaryota > Metazoa > Arthropoda > Arachnida > Ixodida > Ixodidae > Dermacentor > Dermacentor variabilis. The sequence continues at coordinate 111,913,088 of NC_134576.1, forward strand.
TCGTGTTGGCTCCAGCCATGCGCGGCTTGAAGAGCACGCGCGTCACCATGATGAAGACGAGCAGGTTGACGAAGAGGATGAAGCAGGAGGTGCCCAGGAATGCGATGTAGTAGATGAACGGGTTTCTGGATGATATCACGCAGCTGGAGAGAAAAGAAAACGGAGGTATATACAGTGTCTTTTGTCAGTGCGCGTAATATGAATTCGCGTTATTCATTTAGCTCGTTTCCTACGTCGTATAATTCGCAGCGTGGAGAACATATCGACGAAGTTTATGCAATGTATGTATGATGAGAATGTAGCGCTGTTTAAGGAGCAGCTTCTGTATGCATTGTGGAAAGGAGGATGCCTGCGTAATTAGCCATGCATATAGTAAAAAATAAAAATAAATCAAGACGAAGGAGCGCCACGCAGTACAACTGCCGCACTACTGATTTCTTAAATAGTTGAAAAAAAGAACTGGCCGAAAATATATGATTTAGAAACATTGGGAGCACCCAATTAACGACGTCACAACTTGCCACAACAAATACATGTCGTTATTTAGTGGAGTGAGCCTATTTGGACTGCCTAAGGTAAACGATTTTAACGCATTACTTTGCAGTTTGCGAGACATTCTTTTCTGCATCAGTTTTGCCATTGTTTTATCAAAAAGTGTGTCCTGCCAGATAGGCAATATAGATTTGAGACAGCTATTTTGTTTTTGCCAAGTGTGAAGGTTTTAAACTTGATGCTTCAATAGACTTCGATTTTCTATCCATATGTGAAAATCATGCAGTTTTACTAAATAAAGTTTCTTAAAATAAAATATTCCTACAAAGGTTCGCAATAATACAGCCATTTTATTTTAATGCAGTCAAATTTCATTCGAATTCGTTCAAAAGTTCCAGAATGATAGCATTTATGCTTTCCACAGGGAAGCAAGCATTAACCGTTCCATAATTTGAACTTCGCTTTGCAGCATGCACCAGTGACTACAGGCGTTGTGACACGGATTTATTGGCACTCAAGGTTTAACACCTATGACTAAGATTGCCCAAAAGAAACAAAGTCACACAATAACGTATTCACTGATTAACTTGCCAGAAGGGTAACAAGAATGTGATGGAGTAAATTTTGCTCACGTGAGATCTAAAGCTAAGGCTCTTGAAAATTTCACGTGCATGTTCTCGATTTCTTTTTCTTTTTTTGCGCATAGTAGTTTGGGTGAGCATAAACTTACTAGTCATCTTGGCTTCTGTAAGGCTCCAAATCTATGGCCAGGCAGGTGCCAACGATAGCCGCTGGAATACCTACAATTCAGGAAGGAAAGCGGCAGAAACACAAATAACAAAAGCGTTATTCGAATTAGCATTGAGAATTAAGAACCAGGCAGTATGTTAGATTTGTCAAAAAAAAGACCGAAACTGGCTTTTGCTTACCCGAGTAAATAACTGAAGCTTAATAAAGGTATTTCCAAACACACCATAGTAGTCGCTTTTATCAAGCTGAATCATCAACTATCCCGCAATTATTTAAAGTTAGCGAGGACTTCCATATTAGAAGAAACGTTCATATCGGGGTGTCGGGTTCCCTTACGTCTCTTTCAGAGTGCGTGACTGAATTATTTGAAATTGCCTTTACTTGGAGCACGTTTTTTCGAGCTGGGCGTTTTTGTTTGCATTTCTTTTCTTATTAGGAGACGCTATTGTTTCCTCTCATTAGGGACGCTGTTCGCCGGGAGTACAAAAGAAAGTGAAAGGAAGAAGGTTCCTCTAATGAGAACTTGAGGCATTTTTAGCAAGCTATAAGAAGCATTTCTACGATAAGAAACAAGCTGAATGCCTCAAGACGTTATTCTATTCCCGTGTCATCGTCGGAAGCCTACGCCCGTGAAACATAAGCAGTTTAGAGACGCATTTTTCTTTGGCGTAATTCGTGCTTCCACGGATAACACGCGCTGTTTCCGCTGTGGAGCACAGAAGTCACCAAATTACAGAAATAAGTGCAACAATATCTCCCCCGAGCTCACTTCATTGGAAAACGGCAAGCAAATGCGATGAAAAGTAATTTTTGGCAAAGCGGTAAGGCGAGCAACCACGCCGATATTTATTGAAGTCTTCAAGTCCTCCCGTAGCAGACGACAGCGTGTGCAGCGCAGCTGCACGATGTAGCGGATGTGACGTCGATGTGACGTCACATCGATGCGGATGTGACGCGCGCGCTGCAGAGCTGGTCCAGTGGCACCTTTGTTCATTCAAAGATGCGGTGTGTTCTCGAAATGGCAGCCGCACGCAGCATGGCACTGTGCGTATAAATCGCCTAGTAATCTTGGCTGCGATATCGAGGGATATGATCTATAAGTTCGGCATCACTCCCCGCTCGCTGTAATGGCGGGAGTCACGCAGTGGCCCCAACGAAACATACCTACTTCGGCATGAAGGAATAAAAAACAAGACAACCATTCCACATGGTGAAGACGGAATGACAGCGAAAGCCGACGACAGTCAAATCTATCAAACGAAAAGCAAAGTGCGTTCGCTGCCATTCCATCTTCACAGAGTGGAATGGCTGTAGCTCGCGATTGTCGTTTTCGTTGAGCGTCGCGGAAACCTTTTTCGTCTGTGGTCGTTTCGCGCAGGCGCCGTTTACATTCTCGTTGCTGTTCCCTCCGGTATTCCTCGAACGCATGTCGTTCTTCGGGTGTACTAACTATGTGTGTCCGCCCCTACGATAACGCAGCTGTACTTAGCGCCGATACCTCTTCTACTTATACGCTGCGATAACCTTGACGTCACGCTATTATTCAAGGCGAGGAAAGTGAGTAACCGTTGCTCACGGGGGTATGAACCATTGATTTCTGTTGCCGGACGCCGAAGAAGAACATACCGGTAAAAATATGACTACAAAGAAAGGGTATCTTTGTCTCTTCTGTTAACTGTCACCTTTGTGATGTACCAGTGACAACTGAACATTGTTTTATTAGCTTCACCGACGCCATACTATTCTGGGATGTCCTCCAATGGACGTTAAAGAAAGTCTTCCGAGATTAACGATCTTACTGAGCGATACCTGCTGCCGACCTCTTATAATAGCGCACCTTTCGATATGTTTTTTTCTCATGGGAATGAACAGGTCGTGGAAAACGCGAATGATGGACCGAAACGCCGGAACGGTGGTACCTACAAGGGTACATTTTATCCAACTGACCCTACACCTAAAACATGTTTATGATGGACTCGATATACAACCGGACTGGTGCCCTATTTCGGAGAGGTGCTTACCCTTATCACCCTTCTTAAGCGAAACCAACGTTTTTACTCACAGTATAAACGCTAGCTTTTCTGTGTGTGACTTTCATTGTGTCCTCCATTCTCTGATTATGCAGAAATGGTGAATGTTGGGTGGAATGCTACTATAGTAAATACCATGAAAGAAACAAAAAAAGAAACTAGGGAAGGATAGTCACATACAGCTTTCACTGTAAAATGACTTTGTTTATAAGCTGTTAATAGTCTCACGGCTAGCATTTCGCAAACAGTTTTTCTTTTTTTTTTTGCACAGAACCTTTTCTGCAGCAGGGCTAGCACTGCAAGCACACACCTTGCAGTCACTCAGCGGCTATGACGTTCCGACTGCTAGGCGATAGGTAAGGGGTTCGAATCCAAACCACCGAATGGAAAAAGAAAAACTCCTCGCGTAGCGTTATTTCGAAACACGTTACAAAAAGCCACAGGTGGTGAAATCAATCCAGACCCTTCCACTACTGCATTCTTGATAGCGCACTGCGCAGCTTGAAAGTTAAACCTCCCAAGTGAAAGTTAGTATCACTGCAAGCATACATTCTACGCGATGCAATACTTCGCAACCCGGTTTTTGAACTACTAAAGTATTTTCCAGTACAACTTTTTCCTTACCTTTGTGTTAATAGGCTGAATATTAGGAGAGAAAATGCAATTCAAGGTCTCATTATTTTTTTCGCGCCAGCAACCCAACGACAGCAAACTGGTCCGATTTCACTAATTTAACGTATTTGCTCGTATTTTCTTGTAGTTGGCCACTGCGGCTTAGTAAAATTTGCCTGCCGGAGGGCGCGGTGAAATATAGTAGTTTTGGCACGTAAAAACCAAGAATTTATTAAGACTACTAAAGTTATTAAAATTTGCTTGAATCTTGCTAAACCGAGTGTTTGGCGCTTGCAGGATACAGTGGGACCTATGTATAATGATCAGATATGAACAAGGCTTGAGGACACGGTATCAAAATTTAAAACGTCACGGCGTACTGGTCAGGGAATCTGAAGGGGGCATCACCACTCATCATTCAGTATCGCATTTTACTTTGTTTTCCCTTGCCGAGTCACCTCTCAAAGTAAAAGTTACTTTTTGCGTTCGTGTGGGCCCGCGCGTGATGTAGAATGGTAATTTACTCCAAAGGATCATATGCTCTTTTTTTCTTCCTCTCGATTCTTCGTTTACCGTATCGAACGAGATTGGAGCTCCCACTCACCCCACGCGATGAAGACGCGCTTGAGCATGAAGCACGTCTCGGAAGAGGCGAACACGTGAACGAGCATCTGGTACATGTTTGCCGCCTCGACGCCCATCCAGGCGAGGCAGGCGAGCAGGAAGTAGTGCGTGGCCACGGCCGTGCCCAGGCACAGCTCGAACCTGGGGAAGCGTTGGTGGAGCGAACCCAGCAGGAAGGCCACGTTGAGCAGCAGCATGGCTGAGCACAGGTTGAGGAGGATCTTGCCCGAGCGGTCCTTGTTGAGGCACCTGTCGCGAGGGGGCCGAGGCAAACAGTGTCGACACTCCTCGAGCTTGCACGCGCAAAACATTGCTCGCATTCCCTAATATATGATACGCAGTCGAACTCGGATGTATCGAACCCACATATAACGGATTATTGTGTAGATCGAACCGTTGTAAAATCTCCTTGAAAATTTATGCATAAAATTGTTATTTTGTACATCGAATCACATATGTATCGGACTTTTTTTTGTGATCCCCGTCGGATAAGATATATTCCGGTTTGACTGCATTTCTTTTCGGACACCTTTTCGTGCGTTGCTACCGCGGTCGAGTATCACCTGACACTATGTGAATGGGTTGAACCAAAATTTACCCGTTCTAATGGAATGTGACCACGCCAGATAAATAAGTTTATTCTATTACATGAAGTTAACAGCGCCTTTATGGTGCTTTCACCGTGAGAATAATATTTCTTATAGTACCGACTTTTATCGCAAGTTAACCATGTCTTGGCTTTCCTGCTGCGTATGAGAATCTTTGTATTTAGAACTGATTGTGTAATATACTTCTACAGACTGCACTTGTAGAAGTGATTTATTCGGGGAAAATATAGGTAGACAGAGAGATTAATTTGTAAGAAGAAATGAGCGGAAGATAGAGTTATTGTGAAGAGGAAGAGGTGCAATTTTTTGCTGCCCCTCATTGAACATGGCTGAGCGCTTACTGGGGTGATGTCGAAGCATTACCATGAGCGACCAGCCCTTGCCAAATCTACGAAAGTGAAGGCGTAGACAGCATCGCATTTAAGGTTGGCGTCGAAGAACAAATGTCGCAGTTTCGCCCGAAAGGCGAACCGTCCATTGCGATATAAAATTATTAGACTGCTATAAGAACTAAGGATAGTAGTAACAAGCCTGGCATCACGCGCGCTCAGGCAAACATGAACACGCCTCACACAATAGCCGCGGGCACTCGCTGCCGAAACGGTGGCTCGAGGAAGAGCGGCAGCAGCAGCGAGCGAATCGACAGTGAGCGAATCACTTCAACGCCAAAATAAGGGTCGCGCACACGGCGCGCACGAAGCTATCAGCCTTCGGCAAGCTTAGGCTAAACCCACCGCAAATAGCTTTCAAAACGGGCCTGCGCAGCCGCTCTCAGCCGTACCATACGCAGCCACCGTCAGAGTAGAATGCCCTCCTGTTGCATTGCGCGCGATGGAAAACGGCGCGGTTCCTCTCTGCTTTCTTCCCTTGCGAGCACGAGATCGAGCCACTATACTACTCGGTTCATCCTCTAATGCTTTCGCTTGCACCCACACTATAGGGCGCGCGACCTCGATGTTGTCGCACTCGTACTGCATACTGGACATCACGGCGACAGAAACGGCGATGAATATGGCGATAATTTGCCTGCAGTATTCACATAATTGCTGTCGCAATAAAACTCGACGTGGATGCAGTGCCGAGCGCCAGAATGGCTGAAAATACCGCGAAGAAGCCCTTGACAGGGTGGTACTTGTGTATAGCTACATCTCGAGAAGTTTAGGCACTCCAGTGGGACTGTAATTCAGCAAAACGGCATCTGCTCGAATTTTCCCCCTGTGGTCCTTTTGCTTCAGTAAATTTTACCTACATAACAAGGCATTCGATACTTCACTACATTGCGGCCTAAATTTCCCCTGGTATCGGTTCGGAAAACGGAAAAGCTGGTTGGAACTGATGTATTTTTTTTCTCATGGCGACAGAGTAGACGGCCCCAACTTCGAAAGCGTGCGAGCACAAACGAAGAAATATTTTTTGCAGGGGATCAGCGTAGCAGGCTCACCGGAAAATGGAGTAGGTTAGAATAGTGAAAAACAGGCCGACGATCGACATGATACATCCAACGTAGGATATGAGAGACAGAATCCGGTAGTGGTGGGGTGCCAATGAGGTTCCTGGTAGAGGATCCTAGAAAAAAAGAAAAGAAAGCAAGGAATAGTTACGACCTAACATGCAGAGGCCCTCTCAAATAGGCCAACGCAGCGAACATCTTATACCCATACAATGTTTTAATTCATTACCGTGGGACTCTAAATCTCTATTCAGCGACATACTAATTGAGAAACCTAACTGAACTGTTATGCGTGGCTAATAATTACAAGGGAGATCAGTTGTGGTTTGATTTAGCTCTTTCTTGTTATAAGCCACTGCCGCAATTTCGCCAACTCACATCAGGAGAAAGATTTAGGTCCGTAACTCCTGCTTAAATATATGGCAACGAAAGAATTGTTATTATCGGCAACCACTGTGCCAGTTCTTACGGTGTTTACTGCACTTCAAAGACGAAGTGTAACTGAAGTAATATAAAGTGGTGTGTTCTTAGTCGACGACGCACCTTTATTAAAATTTTCGAAAATGCCTCTCATATCAAGTTTACAAATCCATAACTCCGCAATAAAAACGATTTGAAAAAGAAATGTCACAGTTTTGTAAACTGAATCTAATGATACAACCCAACTAGCCAAAATTCAGGGGTTATGCACTGCAATGGAATGCACCTCTAATTGGTGAGTGACGTTTTCAAAACCCGCGTAAACGTTATAAACATTATCACACAACGTAAAAACTTTTAGATCAAATTTGTCGTCTCGAGATGCCCTAGTAGATTCAATTTACAAAACTGAAATATCTGTTTATGGTGTGGAGTTGCGGAATTATAAACCTAAAGTTTTTTTATTAATTACTGAATTTCAGCAACTTCCCTATATCATTGAAGGCCGAAGTCGAAATACTGCCTCCAAGAGCGGCTAAAATTAAATCTCTCTCAAATGCAACAATTTTCATTCAGATCAGTCAGCCGGTTCTCATACGTGTGCATTTCTGCGTTTTACACGTATTTGTACAGGGCAACTGCAGTTGGCGTGGAGCTAAAACTTCCTTGAAACTTTTCCGACTCAGAATATTACTTTTTTTTTAATAGGCAAACCATCAGTTTAAGCAGGGTGCTCTAAACAACCACTTGTCTTAAGGGCACAGTTCCACACTTCATCCCAGTTCAGGAATAGAAACTATCCATCGCGTAGCCTACATGGAGTTAATTGCTCCTGGGGTAGTAAACTTTTAATGAAGCGCCAGTTATTCTTAACTTAGAAGCTTAGATGTTTAAGACTGAAAAAACGTTTCCTTTTTCAGGCAGAGGATGATTGTCTTTTGCATCTAATAGTCACCTACATTATACAGCACGTAAGTAATGCGCTCAATTCTGCAATAAATAAAACATTAATCGAATCCGACCTAACGATAACCCCACTTGAATTCCAACGTTCTTGGCGATTCGAGTATCCAGTAATTCGAGTATCCCTGCCCAACCTTCCGATGGATTAAGGTACCGTCTAACAAAATTTAGACGCAGTTGCATTTGGGCAACAGAGGGTCAATTGTGCAGGAAATATGGAAACGCAAGGGGAAAAGCACGCACGGATCTTAGACAAGTTTTGATGTCTTCTCGTCGAAACATTGGCACAGGAAATAGTTTATCTGATTTTTATGTTCTTCTATATGTCTTACTTAGAGATTTCTAGGAAGAATTGCTCAAAATAAAGGAACAAATCCCTTATGCAGAAAATTTTTCTATTATAATAATCACCCTAGTGCATCATACATGTTCGCAACACAACTGCGTTCTCGCGAAGATATTCGTAGTTCGGAAATGACTCGAACGCCCATCAAGGCCCAAAGAACGTAGGTGTCAACAATGACATACCAGAAGGAGAGAAAACGCAGTCATGTGGGTTGATGTGCAAACAGTCACGTTTCCAGACCGATTTGTTGTTACGCCGGTGGTAGACCACTCTTTACCTGAAATAAATGCACATTTTCAGGATTTCTAAATGAAAAATTTGGCTAGATACCGCAGTCGTTACAATAGGACGTGTCATGAAGAGTAAGCGGCTAATTAATTAGACCTGTTCCACGACTTTCTCATGGAACTAATGCGTGTGGCTTCTCCAGTTTTCCTATACTTCAGGTAGTCATGCTGTGCTATTTGCCACACGCTATGTAGTGTTTTTTTATAGGATTGAGAAATGAAAATCAGATGGCATATTGCTTGATGCACTTAGTAAGCACGACAAAATGTAACTCGATACTCACGGCGGTCATCCCAGAATGCACAGACGTATCTTTCGGCATTGTAAGTCGGGTACGAATAGATCAAGGGATCGGTGAGATTTTCAATCTTGCCGTTACCAATCTTGGCTGACAGCACGACTTGCCCTGCGAACGCGAGAAAAGGATGACGCTGTGAAGGCAAGCTCAGCACTGTTGGCAGGGGTCAGGGGTCTCCTTCAAGTAATTGTAGTAGTCTCGCGTTAGCCACAAAGCCCGAGCTCCATCACTACATCAATTAATCAATCACTCCAAATATTGCGTTTGCCCGCCTTCTGGCTCATGAGCGACGTATTGTGATGTTTTTAGTGCACAGTTACAAGTTTGAAGTTTGGTGTGCCAGTTGAAGAGAATTTTGCAATTTCTCACAAACGCTCCCAACCAAAACGGCTTGAACAAAAGAATGTGCAGCTTAAGTCCTCGGAATCTAGGGTTTAGGCCCTCAGTTTGATGAAACATATGTTATTCCATATGTTTATTTGGCTCAACGGTTAAAGAAAATATTTGCAGAAAATCCTCTTAAACTAAAGTGCGCGTGTGTCCGTGTGCATTTGTGTGTGTGCGTCATAATGCGGCACGTGTGACCTGAACATGCAAGACAGCAGTGACAAAGTTGAACGTTATTCCGGCCTATCATGAAAGCCTGAATGGCGGGGCAGACCACGACGCATGCGAAGGTTCTGCAAAGATGACGGTGCTCATCAACATGACATTGCTGCACATTACGCATTCATAGACCGTACTCATCACAATCTAGACAAAAGTGACTCGTAGGGAAAAGCAGATGTATCCCAACCCATTCACCTGTGCTGACCAGGGACGCAGGGCTATACCGAGCTGGCCGGAAGAACTTGTCGTTTCGGTACGAGATGAACGCGATGCGCGGTCCCTTCTCCACTTCATGGATGGGTCGATAGGCCTCGCCAGCGGCCAGGAGAGAGCTGTTGATGGCCATAGACAGCGCCTCGAACGGGATGGTGATCACGATGTTCTGCGCCGCAGCCAGAAAACGAAGAGCGCACCGTTACCATTAGGCTGAAATTAATACAGGCTGTAAAATCCTTCGGCTGCCGCGCTTTATTGCAAGGCCTAACTAAAGTTTCACAAATGAAAGTTTCATGAAGACTTCGAAGTTAAATCAGAAGTGCAACATTCATTTTACACGACCACTTCTGAACCGTCTCCCAGTCATTCGTTTCATCGACATTTGTAACGGCTAGCTAAAAGGGAATAACCTTGTGAAAGGCAAGAAAGAAGAGCTACGAGAAGACAGGAAGTATAGCGCATTGCTACTTTTAAATGTGACTCATTCAACGAAATCAAGACATTCCTGTGGGCGGTGTCAAAGTGTTATGTTCATTGCATCATATCCAACAATGCTATAGTACATTATAGTTTGCCTAGGGCTTGCTAGCTTTTCTTTTTTTTTCTGCAAGCTTTTACGTATTTTAGCATAGCATTACCGTTTTATCGTTAACATTGCCGATACTTCCTGCCGTCGAGTGTGAATGCACAGTTCGGAGGAAGTGGCGTCGGCGACGGTAACGGCCATAAGGCTATATGCGAAATTAAGCTACAGGCTACGGTAAGTTCTGCAGTTTCTAAATAAGAACATACACTACTCCGCGTGGCACCCAAAACCCCGGGAATGGCACACTTCTGCTCGCACTTACGTTTCCGCCATCCTGATCGTCTGCGTCGCCGGCGAATTCCTCGTGCAGGTAGTGATCTCCGTTGGAGCGCAGCGAGAAGCTGAGGAAATCTTGGCCCTGAGAGAGCAGCTTGGGCGACCAGGCGACAGCCTTCACGACCAGGTTCTCGTTCTCGATGATGAGCGCCCCGGGTCCCAGCACCACTTCCGAGGTGAACCGCTCCACCACGGAAACCAGCCTGCACGTGACCCATTAGGTCGTTACCTACAGCACCACCGCTTGCTGGGACTCCCTCGGTCAAAGCTGCCGAAGCGTTCGAAGCGACATTGCGCCTGTTCGACATGTGCCGCAGCAAGTGACGAAGAGAGAGAGAGAGAGATAGCAAAGAGAGGAAAGACAGGGACTTCAACCAGACGTGCATCCGGTTTGCTACCTTACACTAGGGGAAGGAAAAGGGGGAACAGAAAGAGGAAAGCGGGATAGAGGGATGAAGATAGGGACGAAGTTCAGAATTCCCCTTAAGCAGAGGCTTAGAACAAGACCAGGTTGGTTTAGCTCTGCGAAATAATTTTTATAGAATAATGGTGCATTGATGTGTAAAAAAATAGAAGAAATGATCGCTATTAGCGGAGAAATAACGCAACCTATAACCTAAAATAACCTTACCTGGCCTTACTTAACCTAACGAAGTTAGTCATCTTAAGATAAGCGCCGACTAGCAGCACCCATACTCGATCATGACGTAACGGATTTCCAAGTATTTTCGCGCCTTCGAGCCGTTTTAGTTCACAAGAAGTTCTGAATACGCGCCATAGGATTAGTCATTGGTCACTTGCTAATGCATTGTAATCCTTGCTTATCAATAGCTGTTACCTAGTCCCACGTAGACGCTGTCAAAGTCCCTCGACATCGCACAAGGTTATCGCAGAAACTTGAAGCCCATCTTTGGTTTTTGTGCCCTCTCTGCCTTGCGAGGAGCTCGTTCACGACGAGGGCGACATTTTGGTAGAGCACAAGTATAATCTCCTGATCCAGCTTACCCCCCCCCCCCCCCCGAGTTTCATTAGCTATCGAATTCTACTGCTGAGGCCGAGGTCCTGAGTTTGACGGCCAGCCGTGGCGCCTGAATTTTGATGTAGGCCAAATGGGAGGAAAAGAAAAGAAAGATTGATGTACTTACGTGTATGTGTTCGTCAAGAAACCACAGGTGATAAAAATGTATTCGCAACCCTCCCTTGCGGCGACTTTAGTAGAGCCAATGTTGTGATACATCCCAAAGCGCAAAAAAAAAAAATCACGACTTGCACCAGTGTGGGTTTGGGATGTCGCGTTCGACGAATAAATCAATCAATCACCCATCAAGCTTAACCTGAAGTTACCTTTTAAGGTTCCTGTAAGAGGGGACGTCGTACAAACTTATTTATGTACAAACTCGGAAAACGCATATAAATTAATGGTATGGTTTAACGCTGACATGAAATCGCATCCGGGAAACCCACGCGGCGCATACAACATGGTCACTTACTTTTCGACAGCCACACCGCTGGCATCTCCTTCTTCAATGACGCTGTCATTCAGGGCGAGGAAGTTGCTGATTACGTGAATCATGGCTTGCGCGATCTGGAAAGGAAAGATAAACAAGGATCGAAGTTTGCGAAGAAACTAAAGTTCGTTTGCTTTATGAAGTACTAGAATACGTCTGAACAATAATTCGCCTAGTAAGTAAAGGTACGAGCAACTTATGCTAACATAGCAACGCAGTAAGCATTACTCCCTTCTATTGCATGTTCTACTTACCCTAGCCCGCCAAGGCATGCAATTTCATGCAGTTTCTAAAGAGAACTGTGGCGCTATTGTCAATGGCAGCTGCAAGCTGGGCGATTCAGCCAGCGAGGTTATAATTGATTAGTACATGGATTCGGCTAAACTTCGGCCTTCTGATGTTAAATGGTTTCGCGACTTTGGAAACGAATCCTTTCCAAGAACGTACAGCGTTAAAAATAATAACTATACATTGTTAAAGTTGCCCGATGGCAAGATCCGAAGTGAAGGCCTCGAGCATAGAAGCCCATTAATGAAATTATTACGCCACATACAACTGTATAAGCGGAAAAACTGCAATTAGCAACGATTAAGCTTGCTCGCAGAGTCCTATTGCCCTTCGCATTTAAAAAGATAGTGTAGATTCCTTTGAACTTTAGGCCAATGCAGGCGGACAATGCCTAATACACAAATCCACAAGAACCCCTGAAACCACAATCACGAGCATCAGACAAATACGTGCGCTAACTAACATTCCCATGGTGACTGAACGATCACAGCGCCAGAGTTCATCCTAGTAATTATCGTCAAAAATTCTCTGGGTCACAGTAGCTGGCTCACTATAACGTTCAAATGCTGGACAAGAAGTCTCGACTCACGGCCACAAACCTATGAGAGAGGGAACGGTCGTTTACCGAGCTCTGGTCGCACTTTAAGGAATGAGAGGTAATCAAAACTAGATGGTGCAACTAAACTGTTTCACCAGAACTGCAAGCTGGCATGCGGCAACCTTCCAAGCTGATTATAATTATCGCTGGTGCTGCCAGATGACCGCAGATCATTGCTGCAAACATCGCTGCTCGCAATGGGGGCGACGGGTAGCAGAGGATAGACTCCCGGCCGAGAATTCATGACATGAAAACTCGCGATGAACACACGCGGCTGTAAAACCATGTGGCCTCCTACATTATCACGCATCTAATGCGGGTTTCACACCTATTGGTACTTGTGTCGGACATAGCGAAGATTGTCGTGTACTAAGCTCGGATTTAGTGGACCATAAGGAAGGCTCGCAGTGGATAGCGTTCGCAAAGTATCGGGTAGATTTCAGACCGTGGAAAACTAGACACCTATAGGACTTCCAACGAGTGTGGGAACTGCCTTATATAAGTTCGTTTTGGGCGCACTGTCAGCGCTAGGCTCAGCTCTGCGGCAGAGTCAGGGCAGCGCTCTGACTTCCGCAGCATGCTCGCCTCAGCATTTGCCCACGTATATCATAAGCAGACTAGCGTCCCACCCGTTACGCTCCAGGTATATACTGCGGTCGGTATCACTCAAAGCACTCTGCGTGGTATAAATCTGGCGCTGGAAGTCCGTCCGTCCGTCCGTCTATCTGTCTGGCTTGCTGGATAGCCAGTCTCTTACGCCAACCCCGTGACCCATGTTGTCCACTTGCATGGGCCGCTAGGTGTGTGCGCTTGGTCGAGATGCCGTCGGGTTTACTACATCTTCGTTCAGTATTGCATCGTCACATCAGTATCATCATCACTTTGCCTTCATGCCATCGTCGTCACATCACTTTGGTCGATCCATCGACGTCATTCCTTGCGCGTCATTGGATCGTAATCATGCTGCCGTCATTCAATCATAATTTTGCCATCGTTGTCATGCCATCGTCGTCATCGAGTCGTCTTCCCAAGGACGCTATTATGCATATGTTGTCATACCGCTGTCGTCAGGCCACCTTGGCCTTGCGATCGTCGTCATTCTCGCTTCCTCATCCGGTTGGTGTCGTACACTTGTCGTCACACCATCGCCATGTGTTGGTCCTCGTGTCGTCACCGTCACGCTGTCGTCGTTGTGCCATTGTCTTAATTGAATAGTCTATTGTCGTTCCATCGACATCATTCCTTCTTACTCCTTCCATCGTCAGTGCATCAGCGTCACACAGTCGTCGTCATGCGTCCGCGTTCGTGGGCGACCTTGGCAGGCAAGTGCTAGAGTAAAGTGGGACGATATCGGAGTATGCATCACATTGCCGAACAAACGAAAGTCTCGGAATTACCACTACGCGTGTTAAATAATCGGGACTTCAGGATTATGGTTTGTGGTTAATTGCACGATTGCTATCTGCATTGCCATCGACAGCCATTGAGAGATGAGTTGTGTCAGATTTTTTTTTAAATAGGAGCTCCAGAGCTAACGCTTCCTCTTAAACGGCAACGTGATTTCAGTTGTACTAAACCGGTTGTAAAGGAGTAACGTTTACTTTTTATGCAATCTTGGTAAAGCTAAAAGGCTGGTACTGCATAAGTTCCTTCGGTAAAAGCCTTTCAAAAGCACCTGAACCAGTGGGCACCAGAGACTTGGAATCGCAATAAGTATTGCGAACGAAGCCAGTACCGAACTGCGAGTTCATCGATATTCTATCAGCGAAGCTGGTTACGGCTAGGGTTCCGTTCATTCATGTTCTGCGTGTGCGAAAACTGTGGGCCGATACCGGAGATAGTGCAATACCGGGCCGACCCGCGGGAGAGGTGAAGCAGGCCTGAAGCACTCAGCCAACTTGCGAAAATAAGCTTAATATCTTCTTGGGTCCAAATGGAACCCGTATCAGATATTAAGCTGATAAGAACAGACACTACACTTTGATCCGCGTCGGCTGTGTCTACGCTCGCAGTGCCCCTTTCTTTGTTGGCGTTCCAAGCGCTTGCGTATCTACTTTCCTTTCGTTCCGCTGTTCCGTGCCGGCGGTCCCGATGTCCACGCGAATGCATATAAAAATCACGGTAAATGAATTCGTACCTTCGTTGAAATTCTGTGGCACCTCTTTGTCGCGTGCTACGCAGAGTGCATTTAGAAAAGGTTTGTTTCGACAAGAGACGATACGAACACTGAGTCACAAGCACGGCACAATTCCACCATGGCGATAACATACAAAAAAAAACGTGACACGGCACGTTTGCAAAGTAGCGTCCGAGTCCTCAAAGTGGAACGACGTCACCCCGTCTCTTCACTGGTACTGCGCGGACGTGTAAAGGCTCCATACCCGCAAGGCAAATTTCACAGCCACCCAGGTTACTCAAGGTGGCCTTTGAATATTCATGAAATCATTAGCTTGCTATTTGAGATGAATTTATTTATTTAAAGTTTTATGCTGTGATCGGTTCGCAGAACGTGTCTTTTATTGTAGTATTTTATTTGCATTGGGCTGCGCCTGTAGATGAATACCGTCTTCTGTTCTCGACGGGAAATGCGGCGTCCACGATGCAATAATGCAAGCCTGCAGCGCGAGAGCAATGCCTCTGCAGCGCATAGATAAGCGCATAGAGTTTGTTCTAACTCTACGACCAAGGGTGCGCCGCTTAGAAGACAGCCTTGTAGTCATAAAAAAAACTGAAAAAAAAGGAACCTCCATCTCCCAACTAACTTGCAGCATTTATGAAATTACGCCGTGTATCCATAGACATTATCCTTGCGCAGCGAAGTATGGTTGCGGGCGTAACAGTCTGATTAGTGGCGGCATCGGAGATTCGGGGTGGCATCGGATTTTTGCTCGGTGCACGATGCATTACAACGAAACGTGACAGGTTAGACTAACGTACACGCACGTCGTATACCACGAATTACTGGGGCGGTTACTGCGGGCAACCAGAAAAGCCGCCCTAACAGTGATTACGTAGCCATAATGGCAGCGCCAACGCATCTCGGACCGCCCGTTTCGAACCGATTTCGCGCTTACCACTAGCTCTCCGCGTAGACAGAAAGAAATGAATGGTACAATTCGACATCGATTAGTCTCATCTCCCGCCGAGGGCAAAACATTAGGTAGGTGTTATCGTTACTACTGGCATCTGACGTCTGTTTCGACGCTACTACGTCTACAGGGGTGGCACCAAGCCGTGAATGTGGTTTGATTGCTTGTACAGCAGAGGGCACCCGAGCATTTGCACTGGCGATGAGGGGATGGTGGGGGGATGCTATAATGTCCTAATTGTTCACTGCATCCTTAATTGACCATTTCCTTTTAGTACAGTAGATGATGACGGTGGCGAGTATATGGCCCATAGAGATGGAGACAGACGACGCGGCGCGGATGAACATTTAAAAGTCCTTACTACTCTCCAAGGAGGCTGAAATGAACTGCTGAAAAAGCGTACCAGTGAAGCCAAGCGCTTCTGTAGGATTTATATAAAACGTACCTTATGGTTACAAAGCTGGAACAATTGTCTATTAATCATATGTTGAACATATATCGACAGTATGGCAAGAAAACGCTGATCAGGCGACACGGCGCGGATTGAAACGTCTCGAGGGGCATTCAGCCTTGCTGTTGTCTAAGCACTCAAGCAGCTTCCACACTGATGCAGGAAACTACTATGATAGGAGTATAGGCGCCTGACTCACGCCTCCCAAACACCGACAATACTTTGTGCACTTTTCAGGAGCGCCTTGGTACTTGTTAGGGTCATTTATATGGGCAATCAAGGCCTGAGAAATAAATCAAGGGTTAACGCTACACGCCCCTTTGTGAATTTTCCCGCTTGAGTGGATGTCTGTCGGCGAAAAATAATTGTTCTTGAGAGGCTATGGAAAGGGTAGCCTATATCTCTTGCGAAGCCCACTCTAGCACTTCACGAGGAAGCACTTTCTTTTTTTTAGAGCGGGATGACATCCACACGTTTTATGCCTTGCGTACGTTTGTGATTTAACTATGTTTTGACGAACATGCTGTTTTTTGTTCAATTATATAGACACTCCAGGAGAATTTCCGCCGTCGTTGTCACCGTCGGCCGCGCGGATCCTATCTTGAAAGCCATCTGCAGTGGGTACAGTGTCTAGGCGTATCGAAGGCTGATGGCTTCGTGTGGGCTGTGTTCTGGCCGCTTAGTTCGCGTTGAAGCGAGATGCAGCACGAAGGGAAATTCGCTCACTGCTCCTGCCGCTTTTCTTACGCCAGCGCTTTGACGGCGAGAGTCCACGGTAATCGAGTGATATTTGTTCATGTTTGCCTGTGCGCACATGACATTAGGTTTGTCAATTGAGTTAGTAAGCGGTTGTTTAGAACTTTTTGTACGGCTGATAAGACTACTATCCTTACTTCGTATAGCTGCCTGTCTATTAATTTGCTATCGCAGCCGATGCTCGTGCGCCTTCCGGGCGAAACTGCGACACTTTCTTTCTTCCCTACTTTATTTTTTGCTATATGCTTTTTCTTTGCGTAAGTGCCGGAGCAATTTATCAGTGTATAACCCATATCGTTCTGAAATAAACCTGCAGTTGACAGTAGCGCTTGCGTTGTGTTGCTTTGCCTATGTCTGTGTCTATTCTTGCGGTCAGTTTTTCGACAGTGTGAAGACTGGCCGCCTACCTTGTCACCGCTTTCTATGCCTGACTTCCAATGCAAGAAAATTCACAACAGAATGCCACGAGCAAAGTTTAGAGAATTCACAAGTTTTTGATAATCGACATCAGTGTCTCCGACACTCTGTGGCTGGTTACCTTGATGTCCTTGATGGCGTATTTAACAATCGGCTCGATCTTGTCAGCGAAGTTGCGCAGCTGGTCAGGCCTGATGTTGCGCGGGTCATGTGTCAGAAGCTCCAGCTCGGAGGTGATGTTTTCTGCAGCCTGGAAGCTCTGCGTAAGGTGGGG
This sequence comes from Dermacentor variabilis, assembly GCF_050947875.1. Lineage (NCBI taxonomy): Eukaryota > Metazoa > Arthropoda > Arachnida > Ixodida > Ixodidae > Dermacentor > Dermacentor variabilis. The sequence goes on from NC_134576.1 coordinate 111,931,037, forward strand.
AGCAATGGACAATCACGGAGTCATTCTTTCCGAAGCTGTGGGATTGGCAATGAACGACATTCACAGAGGGATAAAACAGAGGTGAAATAATGAAAGAGGATTCTTGCCTGGAATCGACAGTGCTGTGCCGTGACCTTCATCCAGCTAGTCTGCCCATCTGCCAGCAGGCGACACTTGCGTCGCGCGTACTTGTACTCGCTGGCCGGGTTGTACGCGCCGTACGGACACTCTATCTTGGCCACGGAGCCATGCGGGACGGGTTGCCAATGGAAAGTTCCTTTGTCCGTTTGCTGCACTTCTTCTGGGCATGTGTCTGTTCACGGTACAAGAGCAGAGGGAGTTGGTTAGGTTACAAGTTGATGCAAAAGAAAACATCACCCACGTACGTGAGCGCTAACAGACACGCAATATGCTAGGCTGACACGCATTTAAAATGCCAACAAAGAGCAAAAGAGAGAAACCTAAGAATGGAGCTAAACGTTATGAAGCCGTTGTCCCGATAAGGACACATTCAGTTGTCGGCCAGTGTTGTTCAGCCACTGTTGGCCGCTCAAAGCCTCTACCTTTTTTGTGAACTCTGAGTTCACTTTCGCATGCGGAGCGCATAAAAAGGACCCTTGCTATCTACGTAGAAATCGAACAAAGGCTAAACAGATTTATTTGCACCTAAATCTGGTTCGCAATGATCTACCAGTATGTCATGAGCTCGTCCTTGACATGTCACGAGGTTACACAAGTGTTAGGCCACCTTGAAACCAAATGGACCGACGTGCTCCAATCGAACTACAGATTTTAACGCTTCGATAAGATACAGTACATGCCACATTGAGGAGCGCACATGATGGCCTAAGTTCCCACGGCAGGACGGGACATTTATTCGTATGGCAGGATGCTCTCGGTGACACACATGGCAGCTCTTGATTGGGACCTTCAGTTACAACACAGAACACATCTTGAACACAGAACGTCTTGACAAGCGAATGTCAGGAATTACCGTGCTTAGAGTTATTATATTCCCCCTAACGTAACCTGCAAAGAGTTTTCTCGACGTGCTTGCAAGAAACGAGACTGACTGCTTTAGTTCGAAACTTCTTCATAAAGTATAATGCCGTGTTGCCCAGAAGTGCAATGTTTCACGGACTAAGCGTTTGTTTGATCGTGCGGATCTGTAGACGAGAGGCAAGACGCCAACTTTGGAGGCTAAGCTGACTTCAGGGATTTCAGCGACTCCTCTTACAGCCGTTAAGAAGCACTCCCAGTGGAAAGCGGCTTTGGACAGGTTAGTTTGTCATCTACCTCTCTATATTCCCACCTCTGTATTGTGGCAACGTTGTCACGCGCCACAATTTTCTTGGTCCCCTACCCCTGAGCTCTTCTTTTTCGTTTTGCATGAGGTAGTTTACGAGTACACATTACCTCTGGAGGCACATGTTCGAAGAAAAGATTTGTCTCCTTCGCCTCCGTATATGCAATGCTTAAATTCTTATCTCTCCTATGCGACACTATTTCTCAAGCTTATACACTAGCCAAAGTGGTGGTTAACTTCTAATATGTGATTGATAGCAACGACTATGATAACCCCGAGATCTCCTTTTTTTGCTCTGCGTAAGGCAACCTTCTAGTATATATTATCTCTGGAGGAATCTGCGAAGAAATTTTGTGTCTGCGCCCCTTAGGGTTCCGAAGTGACACTATGTACTAAGCCTATACATTAGGCCAAGAGTCGTTTAATTTCTCGTATGCGACGGCTATGAAGCTTGCTAGGGCACGTTGCCTGACTAGTTGGTTTGGATTCATAGCAGACACGGAGCAGCACGATGCGACAGCGACCAAGAATGAGAAGACACATACACGCCGCCAACTTTCAACTAAATGTTTTATTCGATCGCACGTGTATTCTATACAATGTCAGGGGATCGAAAATAAAACCAAGGACACAAACAAACAAACAAAACAGGTGCAATCAAATAAAACGTTTAGTTGAAAGTTAGCGCTGTGTATGTGTCTTCTCATTCTTGGTCCCCTCCGTATCGCACTGCTCTATGTCTACTATGACTGTGAACCAGTTTTTCTTTTATGACCCGGTGGTTCAGCCTGATGTACCTACCTCTGAGCTCGCACAGTGGACCACCGTAGCCCGGAGTGCAGTGACAGGTGAAGCTGTTGATGCCATCCTCGCAGTCTCCGCGGTTTTTGCATGGGCTCGACAGGCACTCGTTGACGTTCTCTTCGCAAAGGTCACCTGGAATGAGTCGCGCAGTTTAATCTCTGTTTAACAAAACTCACTTTCACAAAAAATATTCAATATAAGAAAGCGCTTTTGGTTCCACGGAACGTATTCTAAGTAGCATTATTGCGTTCAAATCCTCGAAATAACGAAGTGAACTTCAATGTTTAGTCCAACAATACGAGGTTTAAGACGAAAATATCGATCAAACATTAAGCAAATATGGGAATGATGGCATTAAGTTAGGGCAAGGGAGGCCATCGGCCTTTTGAGAAGGCTTGCTGTACGAAAAATACCAGCGATCATACCCATCTGTACACTGACGCTTCAACCACCGCGGACGGGTCTGCGGGATCACTCATTTTTCCTGCGAAAGTCACAGCAGTAAAGTTTAAGACATCCCACCAGACGACGCCTACAGCCGAGGAGCTTGCTGCTCTTCGTATCGCACTTCGCATAATTCGTGAGGAACCGCCTAAAATATGTAGCGTTTTAAGTGACTCCAAGCAGCTGTAGATTGCTTGCTTTCCGTGTTACGCCGTGGACCCTACGAACAACTATTTCTATAAATCCGAAAGCTCCTCGTCGTCACCTTGTAGTGGCTCTTAAGCCACGGTGCCGTAATGGGCAACGAACTTGCCGATGAAGCTGCTTGTTAATTATTCCACACAATCGTTGTGGAACACACATAGCTTCTAGCACACGTCTACATCGACTGGATCCGTCTGCAACTTCGTCCTCCTCCTGTACTGTCCCGCCCCGAGACAACGGTACTTTGTCAACTGGGGCTTCGCGTCGCTTTTGGCAAATCCTTTGCTTTCCGCAGAAAAAGCGAAGCTGGCGCTGCGTGTCACCAATGTGACAGCGAGAAAACTATTGAACACGTTCTTTGTCGTTGTCCCCGATACAAAGCACACAGGCAATCACTCGCAACCACGTTGGCCCGTCTTAACAACCAGCCCCTTTGGAACAGACAGTACTGGACAGTCGTCGCAGCGCAAGTCACTGAAGGCACTGTCGAAGGTTTTGCGCTCGAGTAGCTTATTAAAGATAGCATCGTTCTCCCCAACATTCCCCACCTCGTCTATTTACTTCTTTTTCGTACATTTACTTTATCTCTCCGCTATGTTTTCTGTCTTTCATTTCTCCTGACCCTTCTTCCCCCAGCGCCAAGCAGGAAACCGGGACCACATCCGGTTGGCCTCCTCGCCTTTTCCACCCCGTTTCTCGCTCTCTCTCTCTTCTTGTGCTGTTCCACGAGATAACGGAAATTTGTTCACTTTCTCGCTATCCCCTATCGGCGCCAGTGGTGCGCGCAGACAAGAATTATCTTTGATCTCAACAAGGTTTATATGCAATTACTGACTAATGCGCTGATAAAAAGTCAGCTGACATGAAGAATGTTAGGTTAAAGAACTATACCGGGTGTCGCAGCTAAGTCAAAGCACTTTTTTATAATGAAGCCTGACTATCGGATCAAGCCAAACTTATGGTATTAGGAGCCTACTGAAGAAGCTGTCAGTAGAGACCAAAAGTTAAACTTTTTACTGGTTTTGTTTACCGCCACAATGGCAACGCGGAGTATGCAGAGTACGTATGAAAACATCACATTCCGTTCTTTGCAACGTCCTTCTTGCGTAGCTCTTCTTTCTGCATCTAAAAGAAGGCCTCCAGACTGTACAAGCCACCAGGAGCAGCGGCGGCTTTTTGATAGTTTCGCGGGCTGGTGTTTCGAACACGAAAAAAAAAAAGAAGAGCTACACAAACGTTAATGAGTCGCAAACAATTGAACGTAATAGCATCAGATGCGCTCCAAATACCTTCTGTTGGCATTTTGGGGACAAAGTAAAGTAATGAAAGATGTTTTAAGTAATCAGTAATAATTACCATAGGATTACTGTCACGGTACTATGCATCTAAAGCTGCATCGATGAAGCAGACGCTTTCGCTCTAGGGCGCGCTCTCGGATCGCACCCGCTAGGGAGATTGCACACACTGTTTCAATCTATACAGTGTGGCCAAACTCCCTCGCGGGTTCGAGCCATGTTTTGAGGCAACAACAACAAGAACAATCTTTTAAGAGCGCCGGATCGCCCTGTAAATATATTGCAAATACGTTTTCTCTTTCGGTTTGCCTGCGCGTAACAACGTGGACACAAATTACTGGTTAGGTTCTCCGCGAGTTTTGTAACAACGTGTAGCTTTGGCTCATCCAAAACAAGAGGCACCGCTTTAAAAAAGAACACGATAGACCGACGTGTAATTTTCGATACGCTCAGTTTCCCATGTCAAAAGTCTAATCTGAGTTAAATGTTAAAGCAAAGCCAGCAGTCGTCTCTTTTGACATATAGGAGCAAGGTTTCAGTTGTTGGTGTCAAGAGAGGACATACACTTAATGAATTAATACTACTATCGTAATGAGTTATTCATTAAGAACTATTTCATTCTATTTTTTGTAGGAATGTACTCTCGGTGGCTAGTTATAAAGATTAAGTGTTTTTCTTTTTCTCTAATTTTTCTGCAGTTCGAATGCTGCTTGAACTTTGCGTGGATAGACACGCTCCGCATTGGCTGGAACCCCCGGTATCCGAGGCCGTGGTAACAGACTTGACTATCAAACTAGCTTGCGACAGGTGCGCATATGCGCGCACAAACTGAAGGCAACCTATTCACTAGTTCTCATTCGTGTCCACAAGCCGCAACCACTGGATTTCATAGCTCACACACAAAAAAAGAGGTTTGTTCTCAGTGCGGGAGAAAGAGGGGGGGGGGAGCGAGGAAGAACATCTGGTGCTCGCCGACGGTGGGCGTTAGACGGACACAAACACTCGAGCATGCCCACGCACCCGCAAGTGCCGTCATGCTGAACTCGACTGCCGGATGTCGAGCTAAAAACCCCGAAACCAGGAAATCACCCCCCGGGAGCCGTGTTATACGTCCGGGAAGTGCACTTCCACCCGTCGCTTCGGTGCAGCGACGAGGAGGCGAAAATCAGGCGCGGTCTGAAGCTTTTTGCTCGAGTGGGCGCGTGAAATTACGTTGTTTCTTTTTTTTTTTTTTTTCACGCCCAACGGAATATTTTTTTCGAATGGAGAATATTGTTTTTTTGAATAGTTAGCGAATAATGCGCATTCTTCTTACCGCGAATGTCGAACAATCTTCACACCCTGATGTTCACAAAATTTCATAGTCTCTCTGTCATCCCGCCGCCAAGTTACAGCGTGCTTCATTGAAAAACAACAAAGGGAGCGCTAGGAACGAATGAGCTGTTTGCACGCAAACTCAGGGCTTTTTCGGAGTATAAGTGGTCATCCATCACCATATAAGTTTATAAACCTTGTGAACCAATTGTTATCTTTATGTACTGACGCGACTACACAAGCGCGTCGCCTGCGGCCGACATGTTTTTTTTTTCCTTTTCCCAGTTTCCCTTTCTTTTTCTTTTTCTCACCTCTTTCATCCCTGTTTTCACCTATATCTCTAATCTTTAAAATGCGTCTCGTATTATAGGAATGTAAATGCGTAAAAAGTATCTGCGTGTGAAATTTGGGAGGAGGAGGAGAAACATTTATTAAAAAGAAAGGACAAGCAGGTGTCTTTCTGCTTCTGCGGGAGGCGCCCTTAGTCCAGGGCTCCTGCGGCTCTTGCTGTCTCCCGGGCCCGCTGCACCAGTTGCTGCTGGTTACGAGGGTCCGAACTAGTCAGCACGGCCTCCCACTGCTCGGGTGTGGGGATACAGTTAATGTGATAGAGGTAGAGATTGGGTGGGAAAGCTCAGAATAGCGTATAGGCGGTTTCATTTATGTGCGCATACATATACATATACACATATACAGATATATATATATATACATATATATATATACATACATACATACATACATACATACATACATTATATATATATATATATATATATATATATATATATATATATATATATATATATATATATATATATATATATATATAGGGTGCCCCACGTAAGTTAAGCCACACAAAAAAAAAGCAATGCCAGGTATCTGGACAGAAGCAAGGTAATGAGATCGGCCGTCGCTGGGAGATACGGATATAATTTTTTTTCGCCTAGTTACATAATTAGCTGTAACGAATGAATGAATGAAATAATTTTCCAATTAACTTCTCAAATTCCTTAATTAGGTGAAAAGTGTCAATGAGAAAATTGTAGAGCAACAAGAAAAACTCACGATACAGGTATCTCTTGCTCAAGACACCCTACATAAAACGTTTTTTTTTCTGAGCTTGGAAGGAGCCCGCGAATACAGGCAAAATTGCCGCGCGTCTGGCCGCTCGAGGCACCTTCTCTGGCAAATCTATTTTGTGTGTACCTTGTGATCGAACATAAGCAAGCACAATAAGATTAAATTTCTAAAGTTCTCTACTTGATTTTCAGTGCATGTATTGGCAGCACACAGCAACAGCACCTGAGCTTCGGATTTCTAGGGGGAGAAAACTGCGTTGTAGGACTTGGGGGCAACTGGACACCCCACACAGACAGTAGGTTTGGCGAAGGAAACAATACAGTACTACTATGAACAAAACTCAATGCAAGAGCAGCCTTCAATTTAGCAGTTTAAGAAAAATAATCGAGTGGTTTTAAAGAAACAAGGCGGAATGAGGCAATAAATATTAATAATGATAACCACAAGCGATTACGATAATATAGAGCACGCGAAATTACTCAAGGCTCCAAAGCAAACTATAGCATCGGCTAAAAGGACTTCGCTGTCCAGGCTTTATTCACAAGTATGCTACTAATTGGGGATACTAAAATATTAGTTAAGTCATTTTTTTCACCGTACAATATGTTATGTCTTGTGGGCAACAACTGCAGTTTCTTTTTGTGCGCCGTAGTGAGCGTAGCAGTTTAACGTTCTGACGTACGGCTTTCTGCGTCCTCATATAGTGTTACATTTTCCACAAGTCTGGCTAAGCTGATGCATATCTCGTTATTATTTGCTAGGGCATTCAGCAGCGAAGAGTCCGCAGAAAAAGGATTGAACCAAAAAAAAATTATATTCCAATTCATTTATTTCTTTAGGCGAATTCGTATTCTTCCTGCTACTGAAAATGAGTAGCCCCGGGTGCGCATGGCTTCCAACTTTTCAACTGTAATCTTGTTATCCCTACCTACCTATCTCGAATCAACATTCTTTACTAGCAGCGTTGGTTCTACAGTGACATTTATTTATTTTTAGGAGAAAACCTACAGATCCATAGAGAAAACATTGCAGAAAGAAACACAGGTGATAAACAAAAAAGGGATGAAGGACTATGAAGTCAGCCTCATAGGATAATGCGCATATCTAGAAGGCCGGTATGAGAATTCATACCAACACAGAAACACAATGTAAGTAGCAAAACAGGATGTAAATATAGTAAATACGTCTGCGTATGGGGGGTACTGGAAAAAGCTACAACGCGCACCAAACCAAGAAATGTCGAACATTTCCAGCTATATGGCAATCTGTAACGGCTTAACAACGCGGTTACAAAATAGTGCTTTAGAAAAAAAAAATATGGTCGTGTTTCCTTTCGTTAAGCTTCTTGCTTATTCGTTGCCCGGATACCGGGGCGGAAGAAACGCAGCTTTCACTGCAGTGCGCGCAACTGAGTGCAGGCGCAGCCTCACATGACACATGGCGGGTGCTCTAGATTCGACTGCGCTTGTTTATCACTTGGCGAGTCCCGCGACAACTAAAGCACTTACGCATCCGCATGTTCTCTCGCTAAGCGCTAAAAGCCGGTATGCTGTCGTGTCAGGCATTCACGTGTACCTGCGTGCCAAAGCGGGGTGTTTCAAAATGCGCGAGATAAGCTCTTCGATTCTCCTTCCGCTGCGTGTTTTACTGATAACCAACATTGCACGCCGGTATTGTGACGGTTGCAGCGGGTATAGACACGAGCACAAGAGAACAGAAACGTATACAAGACAACGCCGTGTGCACCAGTTTTGCTAATGCTTTCTTTTTTTTTTAAAGAAGTATTTAGGCTGCGGTCCAGTACAACCAATTTGTAAACAATATCGCTCAGTGCTTGATTGTAACCATAGCGGCAGGCTCAGAATTTCGGCTTTTTCTTATGTTTTAATCCCTCCTAGACTCCTCCCTTACTATATCTTCAAGCTGTGTCGTTAAATTAACTCCACAGTCTGAACGTAACGAGCGAAAACAACTCCCCATTTTCCCAAGAGATATCGGATATCAAATATCGCTTTGGATAGATAACAAGTTTTGATGAACTCAGGTGGTTCTCTAATCATCTAATCGGTCCGCCTTGATAAGTAGCGACAAATGGAGGCGCATAAATCATCCTTTGGGATAAAGTGGGGGCGACGCATTCAAGTGAGACGAAGTGTCTGGATAAAAGAAATAAAATAGGCTGATGATGATTATGATCATGATGATGATGATTGTGAAAGGGTCTGGAACAATTTTGGAAGGTTTTATTACGGATTACTTCAAGCCCTGCCAAAGACAAATAAAGTCGACAAGCGTCCGAAAGGCAAGAGTGTCGTTCAGGTGACTAAAAACTCGCAAAATCTTGCGACTTTCTCACTAAGTTACCAACACAGGTTTGCACAGTCCGGTTACGTCTCGTTGTTAACAACCTGTTCAGGGTGGCTTGCGCTCATGCTCGCTCTCGGTCTGCCACTTTCTGAAGCGTTGCTGTGACTTTGATGCCGTTGCTTCAGGAAACAGAAAGCGTCAAGAAAGGTGTTTGCTAGAACCGAGTAATCCTTGTGCATCTATACTAATGCAAGCATTCGGATATTAGTAGATGAACCATGAAGCCCCTCAAATAATTTTTAAGAAATTATTATAAGCAGATCTCATGCTTTGGCGGGAATAAGTGGCGAAGCTATCTTCCATGCCAGCGCGAATGGCGAAGCAAATGTTATGCAAACGTAGCACGTTAGTGACTGAAATGTCCGTACTTAGCGCCGCAAGCGGAGAGTAAACTTGCGCAAGTGTTTCGCTGATGACGCAAACGTTTAGATGCAGATGCGACCTCCACTTGATCGCGACACAAATGCGCAATAAAAGGGCACATTTTCTTTACCACACGCCTCTTCAGAATTGTCAGCGCTCTTATACATCACCGACGCGAGTTTTTCCCAGTGCACCATTTCACACGGCTGTATTTCGCACACACGGCAGTCATGAAATGACAACGCTCGAGATGCGTCGGAGAAGCTCCTGCCTCGCATCTTCTGTTCTCGCCGTCTGTTCTCGGTGTTGTGTTATATCTAATGGCGGTCACGTGACCAGTTGCACATACCCTGCTATTCAAGTTGTCTATGCGGGTGCATGTTCAATGCCACATACGCGGTTACCCGATTTCTGGTCCACTCAGTGAAACAACGCCCTCAAAGTTGAAGAAACGGACCAAGTGAGGTACACTTTAATAATTGTGTGGTTTTAAAATAGGGACCTCAAACTTCGGGGTGATTGAACTAGTGAGCGCTTCGCGTTGCCTGGGTGACGCGGCGCGGACGTCTTGTAATAAAGGGATTCCTGGCCTTGGTTAGCTGATGATGGTGATTGGCGATGAATTCGGTTGACACCTCCTCCGAAACAGGGCGTGGTCGAATAGTCGCCTAGACCGTTTGAGGCAACCGGCTATTATATTTGTCTATTGAAGAATAACATACATGCTCCTCTTTACCTCATTTTTCCTCTCCTCATTGAAACCTCTATGTGTATAGGTTTTATACATGCCTATGCGTTTCGCGACTACTGTAGCGCGCTTGTAGTGTAAGCGATGACATTGGAGAGAAAGCGGTGAGCTAAGTAACATCGCCAACGTTGCAGAGGAAGGACTGGCGTTGAAGTTGGGACACAGCGCACTGATGTTTTGTGCATTTGGCCCATCTTTACCTGATCTTTCCTCGCCTCATTCAAACCTCTTTATGCATACGTTTTACGCATGCCTACGCTAGTCGCGACTAGTGTTACGCGCTTGCACTGCCTAAGCATATTGTCAAATGTTCTAGAAATTGTTCTTGGGAAACCAAATCTCGCAGACTCTTGCAAGTCTAATATTTCACCTGAAAGGTAATTACTGCACACCAGTGAGGCAGAGCTAGGCGATATAATTTGTCAGCGAAGCAAAAAATATTGACAGCTGGGCAATGCACATTATGGCAAGGCTAGTCAAAGATCTTCTCGCTTTAAGATGAGGAGTTCTCGTGTCGTTTACAAAAGTCGAATAGAGCAGTAATTTATTGCGCAATATTTGATCATTCGCATAGGATGCAATAAAGCGAACGACTACAGCATTTGCTTGAACGTTGCGAGTTACGTAGAAATCCGGTCACATTTGGGAAGACTTAGCTAAGGTTTTCAGGGAATATAGCTCGTTCCCAAATCGCGTATCTCCTAAACTTTTTGCGCCAGAGGAAAATGCTGGTCGATGCATTATAGCACGAGAAGGCTCATTTCATTATGCACACATGGAACGAGATTTATCTTTCACTGTCAATTCCCTGGACCTTGAAACCGCGCGGTACACCTTATATCACCACAGAGTTCGCTCTGGTCTTCCAGCAAATATACGACTAAGCAAAAATTTTATCATTGATACAGCTTTCGGTTAGTAATAACCGTGACAAACGCTCTCACCTACAATGCGCACCTTTAAATCTAGAATAGCTAATACTACAGCACAATAGGGTTAGAAACGCTTGCCGTAGCACTGTTTTCTTTTTTTCCTAAGTGATTACAGGCCGTCACTGAACAGATGCACAGGAGTTAGTGTTTCACCTCTGCGCATGCGCACAATACAATGGCTTCGTTTTGGTTAAGATCAAGGATAGGATGCATGTTTATTTTGATAGAGATGGCTCCTTAGTCTATTTTGAGGAAGAGGTTGATGAGAAAGGATGGGGGTTAAGGAACATACTGGCCGATATAGAAGTGTCTACCCTCGCGGGGCGAGGGCGGTCAGTAAAGAGAGCTTAAATAAAACAAACGTGAAGGTCTACCAGAAGCTCGAATCACCATGTTTTTTTTTCGGCGATCGATCTTCGGACACAGTAAAAAGGTCCAGTCATGCTGGTTTCCCTCCCCTCCCCCTCCCCAATCTCGCACATTACGCAGAACTCTTCGGGTAGAACTGGCGACGCCCAGTGAGCGCTTGGCGCCGCAACGCTATCGGTGTACCACGAGCGAATGTCGATTCCAAACGCGATAATAAACTGCACGGCTTAAAAGAACAGAAAAAACAAGAAAAATTATTCACAGCCTGAATTTTACTTAAAAGGTGAATGTTCATATAGGTTTTCAATAAGACTCAGTACTAATGTGCTACATGCTCTTTTACGTAGCGCGGCGAAAGTGTTGCGTAAAAGTAGGTGAATCGTGATCACTTACTCGGACGCTTTACGTAAGGTACACCCGGTCTCTCGGCTGCTAGATCGTCCTTTCATACAATAAAGGTTGCTGAATACGTATGACATCATTTTTGTATATACACATCTCGTGCACATCACTTCAAAATTGTGTAAAGTGTTCTATCACATCATCATTGTATATAACCATTGTGTACGCTGTATATATTGAAAATCATTTTGTACATGTGGCATTTAGTTTATGCGTAACTGCGCCTTTCCGTGGGTATACGTGTTTATATGTTGGTGCGTGAGGACTCGGACACTACTTACGTTGACAACGCGCTTTGTTTTCGTTTCTTACATGTTATCGTCCGGGTGGAATCGTGCCGTGATTATGACTCAGTGTTCGTATCGTCTCTTGTCGAAATAAACTTTTTCTAAACACTGTGGAATACATGGAACGGAACTAGGGTTCCACGACGGGGACGTCCACCTCTCACGCCAGGGTGCCTACAGCGACGTGGTCTCCCTCGAAGGCCCAAGTCTTCGATGTTGTTGACCCTATATGGAATGGTCCCGAGACCGTCGTCCATACGACGGCCTCAATAGTTGGCCTCTCTGAGGTCTACTGCGTTCAGCACATGGGAGGCCTCAACTTAGAAGTCACCGTCAAGAGCATGCCTTCCATGACTGTAATTGTCGATGTTGGCTGAATTGTCATCGGTGGCGAGCGTTGTCCCGTCGTTCCCGTCGGCCCGCAGGTCACCAACGTAACCTTATAACCTTGTAACCTTGTAACCGTAACCTTCTTGCCGTCCTTCGTTCCGAACGAAGCCCTCGTCCAGGCACTATCACCATACGGCAAGGTTCCATCTGTCAACGCTGGTCTTATGAGCGGACGACGTGGCGTGCTCACCCGCTTCGTTCGGATGGAAATGAGGTCCACAACCGCTTTCCCCAGTTACCCGCGAGTTCCTGGTCATCGTGCATTTCACTACCATGGCTTGCAACGCGGGTGTCGTCGGTGCGGTTCCAGCGACCACCACCGTGCACAGTGCAACGCCGCGTTCTGTGGCCGTTGTGGTGTCCATGGCCACGAAAGCGACAGATGCGACCGTCCATGTCGGCGTTGCGAGAATGGTCACCGTACGGTCGCGTGCCCTGTGCGGCGTTCATACTCGGACGCTGCTGCTGCTGTAGCCTCTCCCCCCTTACCGTCAGCTGCGGTCGCGACTGCGCGAGACGCCGTGCCAAAAATACACCGCAGGACCAGCGTCGGCAAATGAAAAAGAAGAGGCATGCAGCTCGGGCAATCACGACGTGCCATGTTCACCGGCCTGTTGTACCGAAGAAGACGACCATGCTATTGACGACGTGGCCGATCGCAACACGTCGTCAATAGCATGCTATCGCAGTAGCAATAGCTATGGCCGTCGTCATGCCATCGTCACCGTATACAGTCGTTGTCATGCCTCTATGCTAACGGGAGACCTTGCGAAGCGAGTGTCCCGGTAAAATTGGACGATATCTGAGTAACAAAACTCTAAAAAATTGGCTTTACACGTGTTAAATAAACGTGACTTAAGAAACATGGTCTGTCGCTACATTACTCGATTGCTATTGGCATTTCCTGGGGCAGTCATCGTGAGACGAGTTCTGCCGCAATTGTTTGGTTTACTAGGCGGAAAAAATTGTTTCATTAGTCGTCCTACTTTATCGGTAAGCGACAGTTGTTCCAATCGCAGTGATGGTGATCGTTGCAACGCTATAAAAAAAAATCCGGCAGAACCTACCTCACGGTGACTGTCCACGTTAATGTAATTAGTATTAAAGTAATGTAGCGACGCACCGTATTGCCACCGCCTACTGCAGCCGGATTGCTCAAGTCTAGCGCTTCTCTCTGAACGCGCTGAACCGTCTCCATCCTTCTGCGCATCCACCCAGAACACCGGTGGCGCACAGGTGCATATCAGCTATGTACGGCAGCCGGGCTTCCCTCTCGTGCAAGTGCCTCAGAGACGCGTGACGCACCGGTACCTGCTCACGCTGGATAGATGATGTGCATGACCAACGCCGGCTAGATAGCAGGCCTGTGCACTCTGCCTTATGAGTTCACGCTTCTTGGACGTAAATTTCCATTTCCAAGCCCGCGGTGACGAAAGCGGTGACATGAAAATCACCGCGGCTTACTCGGGAGCATCTCTCCATTACATTCTATGGCAGTCGGGTAAAGTTGCATGACGTCATGGATCAAAGGACGCAGGCCTTGTGCCATCTAGGAGGCGTTTGCCAAAACACAACGTCTATGCTGCCTTTCCGGCTTCCGCGATTACTCCTCCCGTATGCAACCGGCAAAAGCGTAGCCTTTAAGATCTACATCGGTTACTCAGAACGAGCCACCACTGAGGCGCGGATTTCGAGGCCACCTATCAATTTTGCGCTCTTTACCAGCATTTGTGGCACAACGCAAAGGCTACTCACCTATGGTGCAGAAACCTGGAGGCTTACGAAAAAGGTTCCACTTAAATTGAGGACGACGCAACGAGCTATGGAAAGTAGAATGATGGGTGTAACGTTGCGGGGATAAGAAAAGAGCAGATTGGGTGAGGGAACAAACGCGAGTTAATGACATCTTAGTTGAAATCAAGAAAAAGAAATGGGGGGCATGGGCAGGGCATGTAATGAGGAGGGAAGATAACCGGTGGTCATTAAGGGTTGCGGACTGGATTCCAAGAGAACGGAAGTGTAGCAGGGGGCGGCCGGAAGTAAGGCGGACGGATGAGATTAAGAAGTTACAGGGACAACATGGCCACAATTAGCACATGACCGGGGTAGTTGGAGAAGTATGGCAGAGGCATTTGCCCTGCAGTGGGCGTAGCCATGATGATGATGATGATGATGATGATGCTAAGCTGCCGGGCTTCTCTGCTTGAAAAAACCGTGGGATTGCGGCCTCGAAGGCGCGGGATGCTGAAGAGAATTGAAGTTTTTTTTTATTTTCATTCAAGAGCGGGCTAAAAGAGGCTAGGTAAACAAGCACAAATGCGTCTGAAGTAGCCTAGGAAGCTATTCGCATTGACAAATGACTTCTAGGAGACCAGACTACGCAGCCACCGAACACGGCACTCACCCGCGTATCCTGGCAGACACTGGCAGCTGAACTTAACGTCCGACTCGTTCAGGCAGCGGGCGCCGTGCAGGCACGGGGACGAGAAGCACGGGTCGTACTGGTGGCACGTCTTGCCGTAGTAGCCGTCCACGCAGAGGCAGGTGAACGTGTGCGACGCGTTGGACTGGCACAAGCCCCCGTGGAGGCAGGCGGAGGGCTTGAGCAGGCACGGGTCGAAGTCGGAGCAGTTTCGTCCCGAGAAGCCCGTGAAGCAGTCGCAGCGGTACTCGCCGTGACTGGTGTTGACGCAGGTGCCGAACGTCTTGCACGGGTTCTCGGAGCACGGGTCGAAGTGCTCGCACGCCTCGCCGTAGAAGCCTGGGTCGCACACGCATCGGTAACCGGGTAGTTCTTCTGTGGCCTCGCACAAGCCGTGCTTGCAGACGTTCAGCAGACAGTCTGCGATTCGAGGTAGGAAGCACGCAAGAGCACGGAGACAGAGAATTAGAAACGGACTGAGGCTATTGAGACGGCCATGTACATTTCTGGTAATCACTGAAGAGAAAGCTATAATCCACAACGGAGCCCGTTTCTCTAGGCTCAATAGTACGAGTAGCAAATTGGTAATGGCAAAATACTGAAAAATTGTGGCAACACAAATATTCGTACTAAATATCGCCAGCGGTAAACCTGGGACAAATTTCCGTGGAAATTATGTGTGGTAACCATGCGACAGATGTCTACTACATGAATGTGTCTGCCCTTTCACTGGCATTCATTGAGAAGTAAAGTACAGTTACTGTCGTTCTTTGCGTTTCAACTGTGATGCTTGCCAGTAGTTAAACACATCTTTCGGGCAGTGAAGCGATTTACGTTAACAACTACTTCATTCTGTTTTGTAATGGTCAACGAATGAAAAATACACGCCGGTTCTGATTATGCATACCATAAGATTTAGATTGAATTTTGGCCGTCACAGTAACTGCGGTCGAGTTCTAGATATTTCGAATCGTTTCTTCATATCTGTCGTGTTCCGAAAAGAGCGGGTAGAAATTAGGCAAATGAGGCTAATAACATTGTCGTAACAAAAATTGTACGTTACGACCATTAAGATCAAAACAGGAACCCCACAGACTGTTAGGAACCACGATGCCAAGTTCTGACAAATGAACGTGTCACACTTATCATTCACCTCCTGAATTAACACCTGTATGCAGGCGGCGCCCCAGGGCCCGTATTCACAAAACGTTCTCGCGCTAAAAGCGTTCGTGCCAGCCAAAACTGACGTAGGACGATCAGCCAACGAAAGACAGCGCTTTCGAACGTTGTGAATTCGGCCCCACATTCCGTCACGTAGTTTCAGCAGTTTTAGTGCGAAATCTAGTGTCACGGTTGACTGTGTTTTAGAACCTTAAAACGGGAACCTTCGAATCCATGGGGCGGAAATTCCAGAACGAACGACCATTTGAACAACAGTCATGCTCGGCAAGTATACTGAGAAGCTGGCAGCGTGACAGGCCAAGATTGCTGGGTCAATACATCGAAAGTAAAGCCGTTTGCGGTTTACGGCGGGTTCCATAGCCCGGAAGCATTGGCATGGAGCGTACACCGCCGCGAATCAACAAATCAATCAATAAATAACGAATCGGCATCGACCTATACACACTCACAGTCGATGCGGGTCGCGAATCTGTCGACGGGACTGCCAATGCCCTCCTCTCGGCCGTTCCAGGCGTGCACACGGTACTCGTAGTCGGTCCAGGGCCTCAAGCCGTGCACGGGAACGCACTTGTCGGTGGCACCCGTGGTCACGTTGACGTACGAGGTGACGTTCTCGGACGCCGCCCGGTACTTGACCACGTAGCCGGACACGTTGCCGTACAGGGGTCGCTGCCAGCAGATGCGCACGCTCGTCTCGTTCACAACGACGGCGCGGGCGTTCTGGGGGTCTGCAATGACCAATAGCGAGTGTCCGGGGGTGCAAGGGGGAGGGGGACGAGAAACGCACATCGTCTAACGCTCCCAGTAAAACATCAGATGGGGTGATAAACGTAGAGAGACTAAAAGCAATGATGGGGGAGGTTATGCAGAGTTAGTTTCTGGTTTTGTTATACCCTGTCCTGCGCCCCGACTCGGGCTGCGAAAGGCGTCGCACGGTCATGCGCAGTGCCGACGTCCCGCTATTACATTCGACGCCGCACAGTCTCAATTTGTCACACAGCCCGCTATCTATCAAATAGCGCATAGCAGCGCCTTTACATTAGCGACTCATACTAATAATGTCCCTGTAGGCCAGTGTCCAAGAACTTTACTTGGGGGTGGTGAAACGCGCGGATAAAACAGGGAACCTTTAACACATGCAAGGAGCGTCGGCGGTATTCTCCGGATGCTGAAAAACAGGGGAGTGGAGAAGGGGTGACATGTTTTCCTCGCCAAAGAGTCGTGGCAATGGCGGTTATAAAATGCGTTATGATACACACAAAATGCCCTTGGACTGCCCAATTTTTCCCAGTAAACGTTCTTTTTTTTTTTTCTGTAGGCGTGCCCGGGTACGATATGTTTGTGTGCTCGCATCTATGTACTCGCGTCTGTGCGTAAGCCGTGTGCTATGCGCATGAATGTTCGTATGTGTAGTTGCAGATATGTATAGGCGTGAGTTCGCGCGTCATGCGTGCGTACGTATGTGCGTATTCATATGTGTCTATATAGGCGTGTGTGTGTGTGTGTGTGTGTGTGTGTGTGTGTGTGTGTGTGTGTGTGTGTGTGTGTGTGTGTGTGTGTGTGTGTGTGTGTGTGTGTGTGTGTGTGTGTGTGTGTGTGTGTGTGTGTGTGTGTGTGTGTGTGTGTGTGTGTGTGTCTGCACGTGTGTGCGCCTTCTATGTGCGCGTTTGCGCAGCCACGGACACGAACAGTGCCCGCTTGAGTTGGTACACCTCGCTCGTGTGCCCCAGCGAGAGCAGCCCTTGCGGGTCGGCGGTGGGGAGGGAGGAGGGATGCCTTTCCTGTCACTCCCTTTACCAAACACGGCTGCGCCGTCGAGAGACCTAAAATGCCTCTCGAGAGTAGAGCGGCGATGCCGAAAGACTAGGCGTAGGTGTACAGCGATGCTAGTGAAAAGGTGTACACAGCGCAGAGGACGCGAGAGAGAGATAGAAAAATGAAAAAAGTACAGCGGCGTCAGCAGCGGCTGACTCGGCAAACAAGCAGGAGTCGACGCCTCACAGAAGCAGCCTAGCGAAAGGCGCCGCGTAGTTCCACAGGGCTGCGACGCGCTATAGTTTCTTGTTTACTCTCTTTTTTTTTTATATCCGATGCTCTCAGTCGCTGTTCTTTCAGCAGCTTTTCTGCTTGAGCGACACTTATTTCGACGCAGAAGCCGTCGGACCTGCTGTTTGCACTCCTCTCGCAACATCTCCGAGTACCTCAATTTTTTTTTGTGGCTCATGATATTACGTTTATCTATATTATCTTTTCCTGACCGTTTTTTTTTGTTTGCTCGTAGCTTCCAGCTTGTCCCTCCTGCAAGTTTCTCGTTTTCATTATTCCGCAAAGTTTAGTGTTGGCAAGAAGTTCGTATTTCTATGACGGGCATGCGCGTTTCCCCTATAGCCTATTTCTTCGTGGAGAACCTCCGCGCTGAAGCACGTCATTCAGTTATCATATTAAAGCCAGAACTACGTGACGCTAATGCGACGGCTGATAATACCGCACGACGCAAATAATCCGATGCTTTAGTTTTACCCGTTTTCCTGTTTATCCTATTCGCCGTCGTGTATTCGCGATGCTATAGTGCAGTAATCTGTGTGTGTGTGTGTGTGTGTGTATATATATATATATATATATATATATATATATATATATATATATATATATACCGTGGAAATCATAGTGCAACGCACGCGTAATGCGGTGGTTGTGGGTTCGTTTCCCATCGGCGACAAGCGACCTTTGTTTCCACGATTCTTATGATAACAGAATTCTTCGATTATTGCGCGTCAACCATGCTGCCATTTCAATATCTATCATTTTTTTCTGGTCCCCAGACACTCAGAAGTTATTTTTGTTGTATCGTCTCGCTCCTGGCGATGTTCTCGGGGGTATTTTTGGAGGTTTACATAAATTGAAACGTCAGACATCGCGAGCCTTCTAAACCTGACATGCCAGAAATCTTCGGCATATCTTGTTAGTTTGGTCTATTGTTGGCGTCATGTAGTCTCAATCCTCTAGAATTCATTTCTTTATTTTTTGTGTGTCATTGTGTTCTTTACGCCGTGCATTTTGTGGATTGCAGAGTGAGGCTCTTGTTTCATTTCTCCAGAGTGATATGTCTGCATACATTTACGTCACGCGCAAAGTAATCGGTTTGGTATGTGCTGCAGTGCCGCAAGTATTTCTGGAAAGAAGCACGCCTAGTCATGCCTTCACATTGCGATTCGATTCACTTCAATTAAGTTAGTATGTCGCGTGTTACTGAGCTTCGACCAATACTGCGTGGCACTTTTGAAAGTTATGTCATACACGAATGTTCTGTAATGCCGGAAGCAACATTATTAATCATCAATTAGAAAAAGGCGCCTCGTAGAGTACCGCACAAAGAGGCGCGGGTCAATCTTCATGAACAACGCTGGTCACCGCCGTACAATGCGAAACCATCCGCAGAACACAAGGGACTGTGTTCCAAATGCGCGAAAAGAACATACTGTGAACACACGGTTTTCGCGCCGCCTTATTTGCGTGCTAACTAGTAGCCTCAGCCTTTCTGCCATTATACTTTGCGAGAAGAAGCAGTGCAGTGAGGGTGACCTCAATACTAGCTTCCACGCATTCAACTTCATGCATGTATATGCGACAAGTTATCGTGCCTCTGTGTTCGCGCAGTCCGTTGTTTGTCTAAGTCTGCAGCGCATTGTAGCAACTGTAGGGATGTCTCCAACTCCAGTTTGTTTGCATTCGAGATCACGTATGCATGCATGACGATTCAATCATTAGTCTGCGTGTGGTGCTCTTCGTTACTTTTCCTAAGCAGCAGTTTCAAACAGCAGCTGTATAGAGACGTCCCGAATTTTAGTTTGCGTGCAGTGGTTAGTGTGTGCTTGTGGTCGTGCCTTTGCTCTAACACGCATTAACCGGCAGGTGGTAGCACATTATTAAACCGTTTCTTATCTCGGAAGTTGTGACGCATGCACTGATTGCGAAATGTCGCATCTTACGAATCTTAAGTAACGCAGCGCAAATGAATACGCAGATAGAAGGACCGAGGCAACGGGACAGTTGCGGGTGAAGTTTAGAGCGCGCGGAAAGGACGCAGAAAGACGTGGTACGCACATGCGCTGTACTTGCGTGTCCTCGTACGCACACGCGCTGTCTTTCTGTGTCCTTGTCTTTTCGCGCGCTATATGAACTTCGCCACGTCAGACCAACAGGCCCAAAAAACGCTGAGTCACAGTTGTTGGATTGTTCGCATTGCGTCACTTAAGACGAAGCTGCAGCGAATCGCGCAAATGCCGGTTCTGTCGGGATATTTTTTTTTGCTGCCCGGTTGTCGGGCGCTCACCGGATATGGTCTTGACTAGGATTTCGACCCGGGCCCTGTCTTCTCTCATGGGCGAGCCGCCGTCTTCGGCGACGACGGTGAAGGCGATCATGGCGTCCGCCGCGTCGGACAGGCTTCGATTAAGCGTCACTTCACCGGTGATGCCGTCCAGCGTGAGGTACCTGGCGAGAAAGAGAGGAAGCGCGCTCAAAAGTCAAGCGCCTGTTCTGGTAGAAAAACGTGGGCACCCGCCGCTTTCGATCATAACCTTCTCTTACTGAGCGCAATGTCGAGGCTTCAACTTTCAGTGTATCGTGAAATATTAACATCAACAGTAATAATAAGTTACAGTAATTAAGATCTACGTGCGTTTTACAGAGCCAGAGGCGGTGAAAATCAACACTGAGCCCGCCACTAGGGCGTTTCTGATAATCGCATTGCAGCTTTGTGTCGCTAAACCATTCATTCATTCATTCATTCATTCATTCATTCATTCATTCATTCATTCATTCATTCATTCATTCATTGCCCATACGGAGATAACAAAAAAGTAATGAAAAGGGGCAACCATTTCACAACTTAGGCGAATGAGCCATCCTTTGCATAATTACTCAATTCATTCATTTGCTGTGACGATAACTAGACACGCTAAAACAACAAAAGCCGAATTTGAAAAGAAGCGAGGAAGCTTCATTAGCTGTAGAATCTGCACAAGGCACACGCGAGTATTCGGTGGTTCCGTTTGCTTTGTTGTCTGAGCGCACGAGATGGGCTAGTAGACCATGCTCTAGTGAAACGCCCTCGACCTACGCGAGAGGCAGCGGCTCGGCGCAAAGCAAACACCCAGTTGTGTGGGCCGCCATCGCGTGTTCGTGTCCCAGCATGTTTTAAGAAGATTTAAGACGGCGAACTTTGAAGTAGTTGAGGCGATGGAGTGGTGGAGGCAGCATGTCGCCTCGCCCGTAATGTGCGCACCGGTTGTTTGAAGGTCGCGGCGGCCCAGTTTAAGGAGAAGTCTCCATATGAGCGGTTTTTTTTTTCCTTTTTTATTTGTTCTTTTCACCATTACCCACCAACTTAAAATGTGACCTCTAAGGCCGCCAATCAAACCTGTGATCTATTGCACTACAACCAGAACCCTACGAATCTTGAAATATAGTAAAGTACGACTGTGAAAGGAAGAAAAAGAAGTATTAAAACTTGGTGAGAAATCTTATAGTCGTCCTTGATATATCAAGGCGGACGCACACTGGAGCCAATGAAGGCCTTTCTCATCCGCGATGTGGCAGCAGTGCGTTCATGACCTCAGAGAACTTCCAGTCAGCCATTTTCAAGAGTCCAGTTAGCCAAGAAAAAAAAAGAAGTATTTTGCCGCATAGTATATTGTAGGCACATATTCTTGATGCTTTCAGATATAAAGAACGTTCGTCATGCGACGAACTCATGTGTAGGACTCTTCTTTGTTGCACTTAACAATACAATTCATTGTCAAACGCTGCAACTCCCCAACAAAGCTGATGCCAGCTGGAGGGTCCTGTAAGTTTATAGGCTATTGTAACTTGCGTTGCTTCTGAGGGCTTAACCAGAAGAAATCGGGACATTACTTCGTAAGCATGAAAAGGGTCGTCCTTGATATAGCAAGGTGGACGCACAACGGAACCAAAGAATGAATGCTCTTTATTACAGAGCGCGCGCCCTTATATAGCTTTTGCCAAAACGCTGGCGGCGTTTCCGAGCCTCTAGCGGCGCTTCTGAGACGCTGCTGGTGCGATGACACCACAGTCCTACTACTAGGACTCTTCAGTGTTTATTTATTCCCGCCAAATAGTTTTGATACGCTGTGTCCGATAATTCAAAACTCAGATTTAAGATTGAGAGATTTATTGCAAAGTCGGGGGTATAATCTTTCTATACGCTCCAGCGAGATTTCCGTTCTGGATAATTCAGCGAACCAATTAGAATTTGTTAATTGCTATGCTAATGAATTTTTTACTCAACTAACATTCATAGTTCTTTTTTTCTTGTGCGAAAGTAATTGGCATAGTCATAAATAAACGTGAAACAATTCGTTTTCCTTTTCTTGATGTGAAACACTCTAGGGCATTCATTAAACGCTTAAAGAACATGACTGGCGTTTCTATTGTAGAGGCGCCAAAACGGGCAGTCTCAGAAATGTTCACGGAGCTTAGTCATAATAATATTCCTGTACCAGCGGTGAAATGTCGGTTCCTTTTTTTATATATAAATTGGTTCCACGAAAGGGTGACATTGCTGCGTGGAGACCCAAAGAACTGAGCCAGTCAAAAGCATTTGCTCAAGAATGATAAAACAAAATATGCTCACAAATGCATTTGTGTTACTTGAAATCAGTGTTGCAGTTAGCTGCGCACCCCCACACTGAGAAATTGTAAAAATATTGGTGTTGGCCGGAAACTTGGGCATGTTGCGATGAAATCGTGAGATGTGCTTTAGAAATATGAAACAGCAAAACGCCCTAGCCCGTTACGTAACTTAGGCTGACGGAATGCTTGACGAATTGGTTTCCCGTAATGACCCGCACACATAAAAAGGGCATTCCTGGTCTCTGCATGCGTAGGCTTCAAACTAATCATGCGGCGCCCGCATCTTGAAGGGGCTGAAATGCGAAAGACACCCATGTACAGTGCACGGGGTGCACGTTAAAGAACCTCAGGTGGTAAAAAATAACGCGGTGTCCCATCACTACGGCGTACCACATAATCGCATCGTGGTTTTTTTCGCACGTAAAAACTCCAGAATTTAATTTTTTTTTTCAGCTGATATCTCTTGCTGGCTTGTCATTGGGCGTCAACCACATGTTCGCGTATCAGGTGTATAGTACACGTACGATTTCTTTCGATAAACCTCACTTTGTTAGTCTCAGCTCGTTGAGTTCCGTCGCTATTGCAGTTGGTTTTTCTAAGTAAAATTATTTAAATTCCGGAGTTTCGCAGACCGATAACAACCACGATTTGATGACGAGGGACGCCGTAGTTGGGGACTCCGGATTAATCTTGAACCACCTGAGGTGTTCTTTAAAGTTCGCCCAATGAACGGTGCACGAAGGTTCTTATTTATTTATTTATTTATTTATTTATTTATTTATTTATTTATTTATTTATTTATTGCATTGCACCAGCATCTAAATGCGTCCGCCGAGTCTGGGAGTCGAGCGCGTGACCTTAGGATAGCAGCGAAATCCTGGACCGCTAAGAAACAACGGCGGATTGTAGTTTGTCTTCATTCCAGTTCCAGGGAATAAACCGAGAGTGGCGAGAAAGAAAAAAGGAATGCTAGCTCAACTTAACTAGCCGCTTAACTAGCTTCGTCACCCCATCCACTGGGACGGTGTCGGTGCGCAATATGAAACGTCATGCATAACAACCGCTGCACATTCTGGTTATACGAGAAACTGTGAAACGATATCCACTGTTCAAAGCAATGCAATATTGTTTTCTTTTTTTTATAATGAAACGAAATTAAAACAATGTGTTTCAGTGAGTAGAAAACACGTTAAACCATAAATATACATGTACAGACAAAAAGAAAAGAATAAATAGAAGAGAAGAATAAAGCGCAGAACAAAAAAAAAAAACAAGGTACTCAAATATGCACTACGGAAACCAGATTTACAACGTTTCACATGCACTACAAGAGGCCTTAGTAAAAGAACCCTTAAATCATAGATGCT
This sequence comes from Dermacentor variabilis, assembly GCF_050947875.1. Taxonomy (NCBI): domain Eukaryota; kingdom Metazoa; phylum Arthropoda; class Arachnida; order Ixodida; family Ixodidae; genus Dermacentor; species Dermacentor variabilis. Next base: position 111,954,970 of record NC_134576.1, read on the forward strand.
ATTTGCAGTAACAAAAAGAAATAACAATAATCGCGTGTATTTCTGTCGCGCAATTTTTTTTTTTTTTGCTGCCGCGTGAGCCACCATCATAGAACAAGGTTTAGGAGACAAAAAAAGGATGCAGTTAACTGACGTATATTCTCTCTTACTTGAGTGCCCTCGTAGACTCCGGTCCGGCGTCGAGGCGGTAGTAGACCTCGGCGTTGTACGGCACCGGGTCCGCGTCGTGGGCGCGCACCTGGAGTACCCGGTACCCGGGCCGGGTGCGGGTCTGGTGCACCTCGGCGCGGTACACCGGGTGCTCGAACCGGGGCGGGTACTGGTTGGGCACGGTCACCTCGATCTGCATCGTCTTCACCTCGGTCACACCCTGGCTCACCGCGGCCACGATCACCTGAGTTTGGTTGCGCGTTTATTCCCACCGCAGTCGTTTCACGTTTATTTGGAGTCACAGAGGGAGAACAGAAATACCGTGTTGCAGAAGTCAGAGATTAAAAAAAAAAGAAAGTAAATAAATGACGGAACCGCTGTTCAAGCCGCTCCACGCACCAAGGTAAGGCAGCTACGGGTCGGCATTCTAAAATGCCACACATCTTGAACTCGAATGAAAGAACCAGTCAAAAATACAAAGGACAAGAGGAGAGGTTCACACCACAACGACTGGACTATCAACGGAGGTTTATTAGAATCGGTGTAGTCCCAGCAAGGCCAGCAGAGCATGCGCAACTGCAGCTGCAACGCAACTGCAACTGCAACTGACGTTTATTCTAATAAACCTCAGTTGATAGTCCAGTCGTTGTGGTGCGAACCTTTCCTCTTGTCCTTTGTATTTTTGACTGGTTTTTTTCATTCAAGTATGTACCAACTGGCCCAGATTTCAACCCTTCTGCAAAACACATCTTGAAAGTTGGCGTCATTGGCATGTTATAGGATGTAACAAAAAATTAAACATGGTGGGAAATTCAAAATCAGTAAGACATAAATGCACGATGACGAGAAGGTTTAAACTCGGTGCGGCAATGAATGAAAAAAGGCGACTTTTCTTTTTTTCTTTGGGGCGGCGGGGGGCGGGGGGGGGGGGGGGCTCTATAACCTGTACACAGGAATACGATAGCAGCACTGCTTTAAAAATAACCCACTAGGTACATCATTTCATTCCACCGTCTATAATTAGCTATGTGTGGAAACGCATGTATAAGCAATTTCTGAATTGGAAAGTTTGCTCTGGGGCGTAAAACGCGTGAAGCTTGTTCTGTTGAATAAAGTCCATCGTTTTTAAGCCTCATTTTCGTCTGCACAGGAAATGAGCCGGGATGACGAAATAAAAAAAAATGTTAAAGAAAGAAACATTTCAAGCTTCAAAAAGGCAGAAGAAACTTTCTTTTTTTCTCGCAGAAATCATAAAGTGGAGGGAGTGCATTCAGCAATGCGGGATTCCATTTCCTGTTATTTTACACGTACGTTATCAAAATACGGTCATGCATACTAGGTCACATCGCTACAAACAACAAGAAAGACAAATAAAGCGGCTCGCTACAATGCTAGCTTAAAGCTATTTGACGAGACAAAAGCTTAAGACCCCCCGCCACTACTTCCACTAATAACGCAAAACTCCATCCAGCTAAAATTTACAACACCTGGAGCTGTCGTTTCCTTACGCGTGCAAAATTAAATGTTTTATCTCCACTGTAGCTCACTTTTGAACACGTATACTCTTATTACCCTCACAACATCTAGGCACACCGACGGCTTTTACGGGCGCCTCCTGCCTACACTGTTGTGTACGCGCGCGTCAACAGCGACATCTTGTTCTAGGCTTACGCGCGATGCCGCTGACAGCGACATGCTGCCGGCAAAGAGGGTTTCTGCCTTCGGCTGAACTCCGCCCTTTGTAACGTCAACGCAAGACCTCAAAGTCAGCTGCGCTCCGTTCGACCAAAGTAAAGGTCTTGAGCGAAGACGCGTGAGTTCTGACATCGCGAAAACTGGAACGCCCTGTCACGGGAACGCTGCAGGGAGTTCAGCCAGGAGAAGGTCGTTTAGAAGGGCACTCGACTTGGCGGTCAACCGGGGCACAACTTTTCAGATACGCGAAAGAAAAAAAGAAAAGAAAGACCCTGGCCTTAATCCTCATTCTCCAAATTTGTGTCGAACGCAGAAACGCTTACTTAAAGTGACAGTCTTTCTGATACACGATAAATTTGTACACTGAAAAGTGAAACTGGAACTTCACCGACCCTTGAAAGCACTCATTTTATTAAGAGCTAAACCAAGAGAAAAAGAAAAAGACAAGCGTTGAGAATTTTAGGGGCATTCGATTAGCGAAATCTAGGAATCGAATTAAGACAATGTTTTTTTTTTACCCTTTCACAAACCTTCGTCCTCCTTACGGGCTTCTGCAGAAGTGATTTGGTTTCAGTCGTCTGAATCATCGTTACAATGGTTTGCAATGAATCAACGGGAAAGTACGTCACCAAACACTGGCAAAGTGTTGCGTTCGTTGAAGGCGAGAAGCGTGGTGCCACAGAACCGTTTCTACATGGTCACTAAAGGATGCCAGCATGGCGCGACAAGCTAAATCAGAATTACCTTGGCTAAACTGAGGCCATGAAAATTGGTATATAGTGTCCCTAAAAGCGAGTGCATCTCAGTGACTGGCAAATTATTGAGCATAAATTAATTTTCCGCAAGTTTGCTCATGAACTGCCCCCTCTGCACAACAAGCTTCATTTTTCCCCACAAGAATGATTCAGAACAGCCCTCACTGGGACCGTTTTATGGCCCTCGGAACTCGAATAAGTGCTGTTGTCTCTTATATTCGAGGAGGAAACAAGATTTTGCAATTTAGAATAGTGAATTCTCGAATAGAAAAACGAAGTCAACTTGATTCGCATTAAAAAGTTCGATTATGAATCACATTGAATTGGAATCCCAAAAATGTAAAACTTTTAAATTGCATATTTCCGCAAGACAACACGTGTTAGAGCATATAAAACTGGCATTATGTACACACTGAGCTTGGCTTAAGAAGGCGCCATTTATAAGTTCAATAATCCATTTGCAGTAATATGTTTAAATTAAGTAATACCCGTAAACTACGAGTCAGTGCCTGAGAATCGTTTACTTTATATACATTACGTGGCGATGTTTACAGCATCGATCGTGACCTCTGATTTTCTTGTAAAGTTACTGAGTTGTAAACATAATGATACTAAATATAATACTGAAGCTCCCCTACTTCCGCCAACCTTGCAGAACATTTATTCACAACGAAAGCTGCTGCTTGGAATAGTAAGTTCAAACTCAATTTTTAGAAGACAGGGTTTTTTAGCCCACTGCAGAAGGAATTGGCGTTTCTGGGATCTGGGTATCTTGTAACCGCTTACGGAAAGAAGCGGTTGGTAATGTGACTCGTAGATGCCGTTTGAATATGACAACGGTATTAAATGATAGCTCGTCGTGCAGAGAGCACGCGCCCGTAGTCAGAAACTGAGGATATAATAAAAGAAAACGAGTGTAGGTAACAGTGAACGGGACGGAAAGTGAGTCTCTGTGTCGCTGTCACCCTCTGCCATGCCACCACCACGTGCAATCCAAGTGACACGCCCTCCGCCCTATGGTGCGGAGAGTCCGGTATTCTTGAAATCCGGAGTATACTCGGGACTCGATGGCAACCAAATGTCAGTGAGACGCCTTGCACTGGGAGCTCAAGGAAAGGCTACGAATGAAGCTGTACATGATAATATGGGTTGGACACGTTTTGAAGCGAGAGAAGTTCAGAACAAAAGCGATATTGAAGAACAATTTAGGAATCTGAAAGAAAGTAAATGGGTCACGACAGTGTTTAAGTATTTGTGCCGGAAAAATAATCCCTCACCATTGGGGAAAAGAACTAAGAAGGTTAGCAGCACGTATGCGACGGGTATAGTAAGCAGCATGGCAAAAAAGGAACGCCAAACGCAATGTCAGAGAGGCTGAAGCACTCTCCTGGGTGGCGCCAATGGAGAAGAAATCTACTATGACTAACTACCTAAGACGAAAGACCGAAATCAAGGAAAGAAACAATTGAAGATAACTCAAAGGGAAGCTCATTACTTTTCCAGGTGAGATCAGGACGCCTTACAAAGCGAAGTTATGAAGCGCGGTGCCCTAAGAAAGAAGAAACAAGTGCTTTCTGCGGTAAAGATATGGAAGCGATGGAACGTGTTTATTAGAATGTGAACACACCTACCGGGCTATCTGTTTAGGCCCCCTGGACTCCATGAAATGCTTGAGTTTATGGATAGCAGGGGGAAGCAAGCAGGTCCGCAAGAGAGATTAGTAAAAGGCGATTGGAGGTTTGGCGACAGAAAAGTAGCGAGATCATAAGCAACGGAGGAGCGCTATGTTCCCGATAGTTCAGATAATTTGATAGTGAGAATTCTTTGTGTGTGTGTGTGTGTGCGTTTCTAAATGAAAAATGATTTCAGCTCCCGTTGTTGGTGACCTTCAAGTCATCTTGAGCCAAAGGGGAGAGCCGTTATCCGCGTATCGTTGCGAGAACAAAACGAGACCACGCAGCAACCACTCAAAACGTGGGAAAATGCCGTCTCTCGCCCCCAACGCTTTGTAAAAGACCGCAGTGCATGCGCTAGTTACTGCCCACACAACTTAAAAATAAAACTGCTTCCGGTTTCTTCCTAATGTTTGTTCACAATATCACCCAAGATATAACTTCTTGTTCGCTAAAGTCATTTCCGAAAGTGCCGTTCGAAAGGCAGATACACTGCCCCCTACACTTGATTTTCACCTTGACTGTCAGACAGGGTTGCCTGCACTCTTTTCAACGCCTGCGGTCCGTGAGTTAGGCGGCGAGGGTTTTGCGCCACCTCCTTCGAGAGATGGCGCCACGCTGCGTGACCAGGACGGCAGCGCCCGGTTCACCGCGAATGGTTGTGCGATTGTCGTGAGTAAACGTAATTACCCCAGCCATTCTGCTTTGCCGGCCGCCATTTCATGCTTACCTCTGCTCTCAATTACGAGAGAGCCAGCATATCTTTTCTTTACTACCACAAAAGTAAAGTTGCCTTTTAAACTTATAATGAACATCTCGCTTTACGAAATTTTTCTTTAAGCTAATGCCATTTTATACGACCGCACCGCTCACGCAGCCCAAACCGCCTAGACCATTGCATTCTTCTTGTCTATAGGTCCTCATCGCGTGGGAACTGAATTGTTTAAGCAAAAAGCAGGCAAAGGAAAATGACCTGGTAGTGCTCACTGTGCAAGAATACTTCCATTATATTACCTGAGCTAAGAGCGGAAGGAACCGCGAAACGCTGTTGTGTTTCTTTCTTTTTTTGGGGGGTGGGGGGTTGGGGTGGGGAGGGAGGTGGTAGTGAGGAAAACTCTAATGAATTAATGTACGAACACAGTAATTCACGATGAGAGATCAGCGCAATGACGTTGGAGCCGCATTAAGAAAAAGCACGATGCAAGAAACTTGGATTTGTGTTCCTGTGAATTCTACTGTTCTCCCTGCGGTTGGAGCCGAAGTTCACGTATTCCAACGTGGTAGTCCATCGTTTCAGCTCTACTAGTTGCACAGGCTGGCTCTCAAACCTTTTTATCTTAGCAGTAAAAACTCAAAATAGGTATATATTTTCGAAAACCATAAGCTTCCAACCCTAAAGATGCACCAAAGTTTATTTCAAGAATTGAGAACAGGTAAGCTACATCAGATATAAACCTTATTGTCATCCCTATATACCATGGGAAATGCCGCCGTGATCCGCGACGTCTATAATTGTCATAATCACCATCATCAGCCTATTTTTATGTCCAGTGCAGGACAAAGGCCTCTCCCTGAAACTTCCATATACACTTGCGCCTGGGAATTTCCTAATTTTACCACCCCACCTAATTTTTTGCCGTACTCGACTGCATTTGATTCAGTACAGATACCAACAGTCATAAAGGAACTGCGTATACATTATCTCCGCTGTAGCTTCAGTTTTTTTAACACGCGTACACGTGTAGGCATACGTGAGCAAATTGTGAAATATCTACAAAGATTCCATAGCCACCATCGTTCTCTTCAAGAAAAATAGAAAGCTACCTGTAAAGAAATGGGTCAGGCAAGCAGACACAACCTCTGCGATGTTATTCTCCGCATGCTTAGAAGTATTCAAGCTATTAGACTGGGAAGGCTTAGGGGTAAGGATCAACGACGAATAACTCAGCAATCTTTGGTTTTCAGACATTTTTCTTGTTCAGCAACACTCCATGGGGATGAGTTACACCAAATTATTGAGGCCCTCAAGCGAAAAAGTGTAAGCGTGGGGTTGAAGGTGCACTGCATAGCACTGGAGAGGTTGTCTCCTTGCCTGACCACTTTCTTGACATGTTACTTTCTGTTCCTGAGGAGAACCACGGTAGCTGTGGGACCTTTGCAGATATCTCTCAAGATATTCACGTATTCCCCTGCATTCCTTGACTGCGCAATGCCTCTATGACTGCGGATATCTATACTGAATAAAATGACCTGCCCAACTTCATTCTGCCTGCTCAACTCGCCGATCTTGCGTTGAAGCGATAGGCCACACCAAGGTCACTTCTCTCGCTGCTGCGGATACAATTGCTCACACCAACGTTCTGACAGCGAGTGTTCGCGGTCATCGAGTGTGATGTGTTCATGTTTGCTTGTGCGCGTTGACACCATGTTTGTTAAATCAGTTAGTAAGCGAACACGTCCAAGTTTATACGGCCGCTAAAACTACTATGCTTACTTGATATAGCGATTCACTAATTTGATATCGCAAGCGATGCATCACGTTTCAGCGAAAGTGCGACTTTTAAACATGAAATGTTTAAATGTTGAAATGTTTAAATGTTTTAAATGTTTAAACATGAAATGCTCGCGTTGTCGGCGACCTTCGAGAGACCTTGAGCCATAATCCAAAGCCGTTATCCAGGTACTCAAGACGAGAATGGAACGAGAATGAGGGGAGAACTAAACGAGAATAGCCGGGCGTATCTGCGAGAGAAAAACGAGATCATCGGTGCAACCAGTCAAAAACTTAAGAAAAATGCTGCATCAGGTCCCCGACCACTTGTGCAGGACCGCATGACATACGCGTGTTACTGCCCGCTCAAGTCACCAGAAGTATTGCTTCCGAGTTATTCCTAATGTTTGTTCACAATATCACTCAAGCTGTAACTTCTAATACGCTGTAGTTTTATTTGTCAGATCTTTATGAGTGCTAGTTGGTTCATATATTTAGAACTGAGGTTGAACAGTGCGGATAAAACAAAGACACGAAGAAACAAATACCGCAGACGACAGACAAGCGCTTGTCCGCGGTATTTGTTTCTTCGTGTCCTTGTTTTATTCGCGCTTTCTAACCTGACCTTTATTTGTCCTTCCCAACAGGGACATTCAAAAGGCAGATATGGTGCATCAGACACTCGACTGTCATCTTTTGGCTCTGCGACAGGGTTGCCTGTGCTCTTTTCTGCGCCAGCGGTCCGTGAGTTTAGCGGCGTGGGTTTCGCGCCACCTCCTCCGAGAGATGGCGCCACGTTGTTGTTGTTTGCTGTTGTGCGTCGTTTGCGTTGATGTTTGCTTTAAATCAGGGGTACAATCAGGACTCGACGGGAACCAAAGGTCAGTGGGTCGCCTCGCATTGGGCGGTCACGGGAAGACTACAAATGAAGCTGTGCAGGGTGATATGGGCTGGACTAGTTTTGAAGTGAGGGAAGCTCGCAGTAAAATTGAGTATGAAGAACGGCTGAGGAATATGGAAGAAAGTAAATGGGCTGGGAGAGTGTTCAGGTATCTGTACAGGAAAAACATTGATTCACAGTGGAGGAAAAGAACTAGGAAGCTTACCAGCAAGTATGCAGCCTGTAGGGTGGGCAACACAGCAACAAAGAACGTCAAGCGGAAACTAACCACTTAAGAGGAAAAAAACGAAATCAGGAAAGAAACCATTTATGATAACTCAAAGGGAAGTTCATTACTTTTCGAAGTGAGATCGGGATGCCTTAGAACACGCACCTATAAAGCGAGATATAAGAAGGAAGAAGCATGTGGTTGCTGCGGTAAAGCTAGGGAAACGACGGAGCATGTTCAATTGGAATGTGATGACGTCTACCCAGCGGTCGATTTAGGCACCACTGGCCTACTTGAAGCCCTTGGGTTCAGCGCGAGCAGTGGTAAAGCAAACATGTCCGCAATAGGCATTAGTAAGAGGCGATTGGAGGATTGGTGGACGAAAAGTAGGGAAACGACAAAAGACGGACACGTACAAAAGCACAGTTCGCAATAGGGGATCAGAAAATGTGGGCGTGGTAGTTCATAGTGTTTTTTTTTCTATTTTCATTGTTTAGCCTACGTAGGACATTAGGCAGTATAATAGCAAGAGCTTGGTGGCGCAACCCACCGCCCCCTTCCAAAGGGGACGCTCATAACATCCATCCTTCCATCCAGGCCGGCGGCGTTCGGCGAGCCGCAGATGGCTGTGAAATGGTTGTAAGTAATTATCGTAATTACTCCAACCGGTATGCTTGCCGGTAGCCATTTTATGCTTACATCTACTCTCGGTTACGGGGAGACAGCATTTTTTTTTCATAGGATTTCATAGGATTTTTTTTTTCATAGGCAAAATTAGAACAAGCGCCCGTTGCCCACTGCCCGTTTGAAACAGGACGCTCATAGCATCCATCCATCCATCCATACAACCCGGTGCCTCACTGCGCTGGCGCCTCCGTGTACCACGGGAAGGAGGGCACGCGCATCGAAGCACCTTAGTTGCAGGCGGGTGAGAGGCATGGAGCCAATAGAGCCTGGTCGGAGAAACGTGTCCGACTGCGCATGCGAACTGCAATCCGTGAGCACACGCCGAGGCGAAAACGGCGCAACGGGCTTAGTGACGTGTACTCCTTGGCCGGCCTTGAAGCCTGAGTGCGGCTCTGTAACTCAGTGTGTATTAAAGCCCCTTAAACCAACGTTACTACACTAGGTTCAGTTTTCAAACTCCCGTGACTGCGTGGACCCACCACCGATCCTCGCATCTCGTGGCGCTGCTGTCGCACTTTGCTCGGTCAGCACGGCGCGGACGGGGCGACGGGGCGACGAAGCACTGTCCGTTGTTTATCTGTTTTGGCACGTTGTATACATGCGTGTTTTACTGCAGTCTCGGTGCATTTTTGCGACACTCTTGTGTGTTTTAAATGCCGTGTGCGTTTTGAAGAGCGTACGGGTCGTATCATCCAATTTTATTTGGCGACGCGAAAGCATATTTATGCTCCGGTCCTGCAGCGATAACCTACTTTGAATGTGCAAGTCTGCTCGCAAGGGAGCAAAGCTCACGTAGGTTTCAACATTGCACTTGTGAATGCGGTGCTCTGATGAAAGAAATAGTGTTAGCTTCATTTTATTTTTCATCCCGAAATGAAGTGCTGAGAGTGCGTATATACAGTGTGTCCCAGTTAACTTCAGCCAGAGCTTTAAAATGTGCGAATGCCGCCTAACTGGTCACAACCAAGGTAATGTTGTTTGCCGTAGCTTGGAGATATGCAAGTTATTTCAAATCCGCCTAGTTAGGTAACGCGTAGTTAATTCATGATTAATATATATATATATATATATATATATATATATATATATATATATATATATATATATAACTTCAATTGATTGTTAGTCAATTACCTAATTTAATCATTAATTGATTAATTCACCTAGTTAGGCAATTCATTGCCACCACCAAAGGTCGAGGCTTCAACTCTCACCAACGACCGCGGGTTCGAGTGCCTTAACTCTATTTTAATCTAGTGTGCCTTAATTAACTTCGCCTAATTCACTCTGCCTTGATCCACGCTGCCTTAACTGGCGTCGTGAACTGCCTCGATTGGTTCGCTTGGGCTTCCGTGACTTTTTTGGACCATCGTGTGGTCGCGCCAACATCGCCTCATGAGTCATACCATGTGTTCGCATTAATAATTAATTAGTACTAAGCAGCAACAGCTGATTACAACTACTAATCAGCTACTTACAGCTACTCATCAGCAAGAGCTGATTAATAGAGCGCAGTGGACGGCCGGGGCTGCTGCGGCCCTCGACTAAGGACTCCAAGCCCCAGGCAACAAAGCCGCTCACGAGCAAGCCCGAGCACTCTACCACCGGGCAACTCAAGAACAGTCAGTTCCAGAGATAAAAGATAGCATGATCACGTACAGGGAAATTGTCGATCATTACAAAGCCGAAAGAAGTATCTTTCCGCCTCCGCATCGGTCTCTCTCTCTGGAGGACGCTCGCATTTGGCGACGCCTCCAGGGAAACAATTATAAATCACCACATTGGATCTACTTAGCACAGACGAGGGACTATAACGACGCCCTCTGCAAAATTTGTGAGCAGAAAGGTACGCTAGACCATATAATATAAGAGTGTGCTGGCTCCCCAGGGGCCAAGGAAAACATTGACAGTAGAGAAGCCTGGGAGGCCCTGCACCAGACCGAGGCTGAAGACGACCAGCGTCGAGCAATCCGCCTGGCCGTTGAGGCCGTGAAGACTCACCGTCCTCAACGTGCGAGGACTGCTTCGTACCCCCCCCCCCACCTAGGTGTAGATTAAGAGGCTGGCACCCCAGCTCGGTGGAACAATAAAGTTTTCAATCAATCAATCAATCAATCAATCAATCAATCAATCAATCAATCAATCAATCAATCAATCAATCAATCAATCAATCAATCAATCCACAGCGCATTCTGGAGCAGCGCAGCAGCATTTTCACTGCTACGTAATTTTTTTTTAATCAATCTCCTAAACACGAGACTATGCAAACATTTAAAGACGCATCGGTGAAAACACTTGCTGAGTACGAAAGTTGCGAAGTCGGAGGACCCGAGCCCCTTCGCAAACGCAGAGCTGTGCCCGCGTAGAGCTACCTGCGGCGCTCCCGCCCTCTGGCGGCAAACCAAGAAACGGGGGCACCCGCGATGTACGGCGCCTACGGAGAGTTTGACAACCGAACCTAGTCTAGTAACGTTGCCTTAAACTTCGTAAAGAAGTGCCACGCTTTGAAGAATGCCGCCTCCTCCTCGCGCACTCTGGCCGAGGCCAACACCGCGTCGCTATTGGCCTAATAGCGTCACATGGGCCCTTGCGCCGCGCATCAGCGCCATTTTTGCTCGAGCAGCGTACACGGAGTGGCGAGGAGCGCATGTTGGCGCCGTTGCTACGCTCGATCAGTGTAGGCGGCGCCACGGTCGAGGAGGGAGCGTGAAAGTGAGGAGAAACGAGGAGGAGGGAAGGTGGAGGAGGAGAGTGTCACTACTTTACGAAGTTTGAGGGGTTTTAGTGTGTATGCTGGTTGTCTCCAGCCCAGCAAAGACGCACGCCACGAGCAACGCAGTGCCGCTACGCCATCGAAAAGTGGACGCTCATGTAGTCTAAGCAGTCTAAGGTCTTGCGCACTCTGCCTGACCAGGCGGCGCTCGGCATGCTTTGGCGCTACCGGCGCCCGCTGTCGCACGCCGAAGCTGCTGGACCAGAGTACATTGCGTGCTTTAGCTTGAATGGCCAGCAGTGTGCTGGCCTACAGTTCGGGTGCACCGAAGAGAGTCTGACGAGTTGGCGCCTTCGCCAAACGAGAAAAAAAAAAGAAAACAACACTAGCCCGCCGCGCTCTCGGGCGCATACGCTGCGGCAACAGCTAATCACCGGGCTGCTGTCGGCCACGTTCAAGGCGCCGAACAAGCATGAATAAAAAAGACGGAATAGAGACATCAAAACAACATTTAATTATCTAAGCATTTGGGCAACCGTAAATCGACCTTGTCTTTCTTATCGTCAACATTGGTTAACACTTTTCTTTTAGTTTATTCATCAAAAAAACTTCATTTATACTGATTCAATGGTTGAATAATGGCTGCGTTTCACGCGTATTAGAAAACGCCGGTCTCACGACGTCTTAGACAGGCAGATTTGCATAGCTAGGAAACCAGGAGGAAATATGCAAAGCGTGTACTACCTGACACTTAATTTCACGTCTGTGTGGGTGAAAGCGCTATGAGTAGTGTGAATTACACAAAGGTGCTGATTAACATTAAAAGCATGACTAGCCCTGAAAGAAATGTCCTCAGGCTGTGAACATTGTGACGTCGTCACAGCTTCACGCACGTGCGTCCTTGCGCACACAAAATTTATACCCCGTATCTCAACTGAGATCCCATATATGACGTAACCGCGTACAATCTGCACACTTCAAGCTCCCTGTTAGACACCTCGTAAGTAGGTGACGTCGTCCTATTAGGCGATGAAGAAATGTACGACCGATGTGGTATCGAACCGCTGTCGTCTAGCATAGCAGCCCGATGCTCTATCAGGCCAATATTCTTTTTTTTTCTTGATTGTCTGTTTCTGCCATGCCAGAAACGAAAAATTCAAACAATATTAACAAACAATATCATTGTCCGCGTTAAAGAAACACTAGCCCATCCGGGGCCAATGCGTATACATTCTAAAAGTGTTTTATGTCAAAGAGGAGCTAAACACGATCAGGTCACAGTTGCATGCATGCATCTCTCGTGCCAAAGTTGCCAAAGTGCGCATACCATACTTGCATGCCACGTGCAAGTATGGTATGGTATCGTAAAATTTTAGTAAGGTCCTGCAGATCATGAGCCATCACGAAGCGGGCTACTCCCACGTGGGTACCGGAAGGCCAAGCCTCTCGGCCGCATGGTGGGCCTGCTGGACAGCCCAGAGTTGGTCAGCCAGAAGAGGGCTGCGGAGAACCGCCTCCTCTCTGGCCGAGCTGTTATAGAGCTGTTATCGGTGATCGAGCGTGACCGGGCACACCGCCAGAGCATGTGTTCTAACGTAGATGTTTCTACACAATCGCGGCAAGTACCATCGGTGCAAGTATCCGGATAGATTGTATGTAAGAGCGACGGACTGGGATACGTATTCGTTTGTAGTAGACGGAGCGTCAGTGCTTGAGCTTTATTGAGCCGCGGATGAGGAACGAAGTAGGTCCTACGGCTGAGATAGTAGTGTTTAGTAATCTCGTTGCAGGTGGAGGGCGTGTCCCTGTGCTCTGGGCAGTATCCTCGCATTATTTAATCGTGCACAGCTAGCGTTCTGAGCCGCTGAGCTGGACTACACTGTCTTCGGGTGATGCCGGATACCTACAATATGCGTGAGGTTCGCCTATGATGCATTCGCATTAAAATAAACAAATAAAGGGGGGACCGCGCAATGTCACACTCGAGCGCCAGATTGAAAAAAGAAAGTCGCTGTATCACCCGAAAAAGGCGAAGCATCGACTGCGACAGCAAATTAGTAGACAGCTATACGAAGTAAGGACAGTAGTTTTATCGGCCGTATGAGCCTGGAAACATTCGCTTACTAACTGAATTAACAAGCATGGTGTCACGTGCGCACAAGCAAACATGAACACATACCACTCGATGAGCGCGGACGTTCGCTGTTCAATACGAGCTAGTGTACTGCTTGTCCAAATTCCGACATGAAGACGTGCCCGCGTTACAACGTTAGCGATGAGCACCTGATGCTGCTTGTTTGTCCACTTGTGCAGAATCCCGGCCGGTTGATCGAAAACCACGTTTGAATCCAACGGCCGTGGCCGAATGAAGAGTGAGACAAACCGCATTCCAAACAGCCTCATCGTCCATGCCCAAGCCCGCGCCATGATCCGCGCGTTGGCCGTCCCTTTCTCTCCCTTTCTCTCTCTCTCTCTCTCTCTCTCTCTCTCTCTATATATATATATATATATATATATATATATATATATATATATATATATATATATATATATATATCCGCGGCGGACAACTTTCTGAGGCAATGAGGGGAAAGCTAGGGAGGCGGACCTTCTGCACATGTGCTACCGTGGGAATGAGTCCTACGCCTTTGGAAGCGATTTTGGCTTTTTGGAGCATACGTTGAATTGACGCAGCTTCCACGTGCGATGGTTTCTCGTTTGCACAGGGGCGGAAGGGAAAAGCGGCACACTAAGCCAACTTTAACACTCGGTGGTGTATTTTGTCTTATTGAGCTGTTGTGAGGAAAGTGTTAGGTTTTCCCTTCCCGAGCTTGAAATAACGTGGATGAAAGCGCGGGAGGTTTCTCCTTGATTGCGCAGTCCCTCCATCTTGCTGGTATCTACACTGAATCAAATGTAGGCGAGGACGGAAGAAAATTAGGTGGGGTGATGAAATTAGGAAATTTGCAGGCGCAAGTTGGAATCAGCTAGCTCAGGAGAGTGTAATTGGAGACGGCAGGGAGAGAGAGGCCTCCATCCTGCAGTGTAAATAAAAAGAAACTGCCGCCGCCGCCGCCGCCGCTGCTGCTTGCTGCTGCTGATGATGATAAATGTAGCGGATCACGGCGGCAGCTACCCTAGTATATAGACGTTGGAATACGTGCACTTCGGCTGCAATCGCAGTCTGTCTACAATTCACAAGTAATGTTCGACAATAAGGTTTATATCAGAAGTGGTTTACCTATTCACATCTCTAAAAATAAAATTCGGTGCTTCTTTAGGGTTGCAGTGTTATGGTTCTAAATATATATACATATTTTAAATTTGTACGGCTAAAATAAAAAAAGAACATTCAGAGACACTTCGTGCAACTAGTGGAATTGAAATGAAGGAGTACTACGTTGGAATACGTGTACTTCGGCTCCAACCGCAGTGTGCCTGCAATTCAAATGTTCGAATAGTAGTTTTCGGCCAGCCTGGTTCTTGCAGCCAGGCCATCAAAAGTATTCACTGAATATACATATATGCAGGTGGCCGTGGTTTCTGTGTGCTCTCGTACGCATGAACATCTTTGCATACACACATCTAGAAGTATCGCTACAAAACTATGTAAAGTCACATCATCATTGTACATAACCATTGTGAACACTGTACATATTGAACATCATTTTGTGTAATGTGACAATTAGTTCATGTGTAACTGTGGATTTCCGTGGGTCTATGTAGTTATATGTTAGTGAGTGTGGAATCGGACACTTCTTACAAAACATGCCATGTATACAATGCTACGTACTTTGTAGATATTATCGTCCTGGTGGAATTGTCCCGTCATTGCGGATCAGTGTTCGTATCATCTTTTGTTGAAATAAACTTTTTCTAAAGACAGTTACTTACTTCAAGCTTTTTTTTAATGCGGCTCTAAACACGCCATAAGGCTGGCAACTAGGTACGTCGGGGTTGTGCTGATCTGTCATCGTCAATTACGATGCTCGTACATTGATTTCTTGGAAGCGTTTTTACCACTACGACCTTTGCTCCTCCTCCTCTTCTCTCCCCTTCCCCCCCCCCAAAAAAAAGAAGAAAGAACGACAGCAGCCTTTAGCGATTCCTCCTGCTCTTAGATCGATTACTATAACAGAAGTATTCTTCCACAGTGGGCACTATCACGTCATTTTCCCTTGCCTGGTTTTTCCTTAAATAATTGAGTTCGCCCACGATGGGGACCTTGTAGGTGTTGGGGTCGGGCATGTAAAAAGGGGTAGCTGGCCCATGCCATCGTCCGGCTCATCCACGCTGAGGACGTTGTTGAAGGGAAGTACGCGTTCTCATCGAGAATGAGGAGTACTGGGTTTATTTACAATATCTACATAAAAAGTGGAGAACGTTACATCTCAACACTCAAGCATGACTGAAGGGTGCACACCAAGCAGGCGAAAAAGGTCGCTTAAACCCCCCCTGTCTTCAGTAAATCCCTAAACAAGGGAAAACTGCCATCCACCTTCGTCCAATTGGAGCGTCCAAAGTCGTCGAAGGACTCGCGACGAGGACGAGGGTTCACACAATCACTTCCGCATCTCTTTTTCACTGAAGACACAGAAAGGAGGGGAGCTTCGTAGAATGCGCCACGCTTGACTCAAGCTGGCGCATCTTAATTCCTGGGATGAATGCGCAGTTAGCTGGAGCGTCTGTCAAATGACTGTGGCGGTTACCGGGGTCCGTGAGGGAACGCCGTAGAACACGCTTTTTCGGGAGTTTCTTTCTCCCATTGGTCTGTGAAGGCGACAGTGAACCAACAAACAATGCTCGATCCGCCAAACTTGTCTCTCCTTGTAGACGCCGCAGGTCTGTCCCAGCAAGACGCATTGTTATCTTCACGAAGTGATTCGTCTCAGTGGGGCAAGAGAGTGGAGATAAAAATAGGCTGATGATGATTATGATGATGATAGATGTCGCGGATGACGGCGGCAGTTCCCATAGTATATAAGGGTGATAATAAGATTCATATCAGACGTAGCTTATCTGCTCTCAATGTTTAAAATAAACTTCGGTACATCTTTAGGGTTGCAGTCTTATAGTTTTCAAATATATATTATTTTATGTTTTTACGGCTAAAATGAAGAAAACGTTTCAGAGCCATTCTGTACAGCTAGTAGAGCTGAAACGAAAGACTACAAGGTAGGAATACGTGAACTTCGGCTCCGACTGCAGAGCTTCCACGTGATCGTTGTACATAGCCATTTTGTACACTGTGGATATCAACATCACTTTATATAACGTGACAATTTGTTTCTGTGTAACTGTGTGTTGCGTGGGTCTATGTGGTTATGTGTTAGTGAATGAGGACTCGGACGCTTCTTTGAAAACGCGCCGTGTATACAGTGCTTCGTACTCTGTATATGTGATCGTCCTGGTGGAATTGCACCGTGATCGTGACTCAGTGTTCCTATCAGCTCTTGTTGAATAAACTTTTTCTAAACACACCCCCTTGCATCAAGCTTTTTCTTCATGCGGCTCCAACCACACCATCAGGCTGGAAAATACATACGTCGTGGTTGTGCTGATCTCTCATGGTGAATTGCTATGGTCGTACATTATTTCCTTACAGTTAGCGTTTGTCTCACTGCCACCTTCACTCACCACACTACCGCCCCCCCCCGCCTAAAAAAGAAAGAAAAGACAGCAGCCTTTCGCGATTCCCTCCACTCTTAGCTCAGTTAATATAACAGACGTATTCTCCCACAGTGGTACTACCACGTCATTTTCCTTTGCCTGCTTTTTCCTTAAATAATTGAGTTCGCACGCGATGGCGCCCTACATACAAGAAGAACACAATGGTTCAGGCGATTTCTATATGGTGAGGGGTGCGGTCCTATAAAGTCGCATTACTTGAAAGAAATATTTTTGCAAAAAGAGATATTTATTATACGTTTAAAAGGTAACTTTTGTTGTGTGGTAGCACATAAAAATAGGCTTGCTCTCCCCTAATCGCGAGTAGATGTAAGCATGAAACGTAAGCATGAAATGGCGAAGGGCAAAGCAGATTGGGGCAAAAGAGTGCAGATAAAAATAGGCTGATGATGATTATTATGATGATGATGATAGATGTCGCGGATGACGGCGGCAGTTCCCATAATATATAAGGGTGGCGATAAGGTTCATATGAAACGTAGCTTACCTGCTCTCTATATTTAAAATAAACTTCGGTACACCTTTAGGGTTGCAATCTTGTGGTTTTCAAAAATAACCATCTCACAACCATCTGCGATGTGCCGGACGCTGCCAGCCTGGTAACGCAGCGTGGCGCCATCTCTCGGAGGAGGTGGCGCAAAACCTGCGCCACCTAACTCACGGACCGCAGGGGTTGAAAAGAGTGCAGGCAACCCTGTCTTAGCGTCAGAAGATGACGATCGAGTGTATGGTGCCCTGTATCTGCCTTTTGAACGTGGCTATTGGAAATGACAAATTAAACGCCAGCTTACAAGAAGTTACATCTCGAGTGATATTGTGAACAAACATTAGGAAGAAATTGGAAGCAGTATTTTTTTTTTGTGTGTGTGACTTGTTTGGCCAGTTAACTAGCGTGTAATACGCTCCCGTAAAAGAGCTTGGCGGCCAGAGACCACGTTTTCTTAACTTTTAACTGGTTGCCCGAATGATCTCGTTTTGTTCTCGCAACGGTGCCCCGACGTTCTCGTTTCGTTCTCGCCGCATTCTCGTCCCATTCTCGTCTTGAGTGCCTCGATAACAGCTCTGCATTTTGACTCAAGGTCTCTCAAACGTTGCCGACAACGGGAACTAAAAGCATTTCATTCTTAAAGTGGCAGTTTCGCCTCAAACGTCTAACATCGACTTCAACAGCAAAATTAGTGATCACTATACTAAGTAAGGATAGTAGTTTTATCGGCCGTATAAACTTGGAAACGTTCGCTTACTAACTGCATTAACAAGTATGGCGTCATCGCGCAAAAGCAAACATGAAGGGATCACGCCCAATGAGCGCGGGCACTCACTGTCAAAACGCTGGTGTGAGCAAGCGGGGCAGCAGCAGCGAGCGACGCGACCTTCGTGCGGTCTGTCGCTTCAACGCTAGAGCGGCGAGAACACAGCGCGCACGCAGGTATGAGTCGTCTGCAGATCCCTTTCAAAATGTACGGCGCGCGCGACCGCCCGCAACTGGGAAAAGCTCGCATTTGTTGGTAGAGTCGAAGCCGCCGCCCCCCCCCCCCCCCCCCTACCTCCCGCGCTGCCTACCCGCTTGCTTTCATATATGGCGCGCGAGATTGAGCCACGATCGTCAGTTCCTCTTGCGCAAAATGCGCAGTTGTTGAAGCACAACGCCGCCCCCACTCCCTCCCTCACAACCGCCCCCTCCCGGTCTTTCGCGCGACGGAAGGCGGCGCGTTTGCTCTCCGCTTTCTTCCTTCGCGCGTGCCAGATTGAGCTACGATCGTCGGCTCCCATCGCGTGATTTCACTGGCACATACAGCATACGACGCGCGGCGACGGTGTTATCGCCCTTGTATTTTACACTGAACATCACGGCGACGGCGACGTCAGCAATGCGGCTGGAGTATCCATACAATTGCTATCGCAATAAAGAAAAATCGTAGCACGCCCTCAGTACTGTGAGGCTAGGTTGCCGGTAACAAAAAATGTTTCCGCAAGTGTATTATCGAGGAGAATGACAGTGTTATTTTTTTATGGCAATCTTAATGGTAGATTGCGGTTGACTAAGGTACGTCTCCTCAATCGCAATTATAATACAATTTTGCTTACTCCTACTTTTTATTTTCCTCAAGCTCATATCCAAGCTACGCCAACTTGCTATGCGTAAAAAAAGTATCAATGTATTTTTAGGATAGTTACATTTCATCTCCCTAACAACTAAAACTAACAGCGTCATTTACGCCAGCGGCAGCTGAGTCAAACTAATGGTGAGGTCGGAGTATTTGAGGCTGAGATCTGACAGTTCAACCTAAAGGAAGAAAGAAAACGAATAAATAAATATAGAACGGCGTTTCGTTGGCATATTATCCGCGGGACGTACAATTTCCAAATAAATAAATAAATATAACCGAACATTCCCTTAACGTAATATGAAAGGAGGACTTATGAGTTGCGTGTAATTCCATCAATGCCGAGGTGTTTCTCAGTGCTTCTTCTGACCTGCTCATATATTTCTTGTCCATGTTACTTGTTACGTATGTTCGGACATCCATGTTTGACTAAGCTGCGTTGTTGATTCCTGTCAAGTGATCGGGATCAATTGTATAATGTACATCTTTGAGAACTACAGTCAAAGCCGCCGTTACTTCAGCATTGTACAATGGACCGAGCGAAGAGTGCCGTCCTACTGAAACAAACGAACAAACAGACGAAACAAAAGACTTACGCTGTGAAAAAGCGTCATTTCCGATTAAGTTCTCGGCAGACGTGCTTTTTTTGTTGGCTTTAGATTTTCTTTTGGGCAAGCCAATGTTTCGGTTAAGCCTCTAGATTTTCTCGTGGTTAAGCCGGAGCTCGAGCAGAGGTCGTTGCTCTCCGGCGTGGGTTCGTTCTGCGCCGCGTTTTAACTCGACCCAGCGCTGCAGTTGATTGGATTAAGAGTTTCACCCGTTCCCTACAGGCGGCACTTTTGGAGAGGAATGGCGTAAAGACACGGTTCCGGCGAGCCCGTTTCGAAAGTCGGCACCAACCATCTACGGGCGAACTTAAGAAAGTCGCCGGGCTAATTGGCGACAGATATGAACTCCCACGCTCCTCTGCTGTCTGTCACAAACACTCGGCCGCACGAGCTCAGGGTCGCCGGCCCGGTGACGTCAGTGCACCGTTTTCGCATATTAAATTCATCTAACCTCGTTATACATGCATGTCGTTTAGGCAGCACGAGTGTTGCCCGAACGTGTTTTTGACATGGAGGCGATGGAGAAGTTGGGAGCTTTCTTGTTAAACTATGTTTAACTGGTACAAAAAAAAATGTTGCAACAGGCTAAGAGCATTGCCACGGCTTAGTTTACGCTTATTCAGATCACTAATGAGCTATATTTAATTGGCCTGTTTGTGTTCTCGTGCAGCCGTCAAGCAAAACCAAGGGCCTGAAGTGCGTACATTACTGCGTACGTGGCATCACGAAGACGTTTGAACTCATTAGCCCCGTTCCAGCTGTCTCCTTCTCATTCTTGTATTTCCGAGATAATAAGGGGTGGGGGGGGGAAGCTGTAGGAGACGTTGAGAGGCGAATACGGCGCAGGCTAATCCCTTTCGCGTGGCTAGGGATTGCAGAGCACATGTACTCCTACATAATTATATGCACATACTTTTCTGTAGAAAAATCAGTTGCTTGAGGTGCAACACACAGAACCTGTGTACAACGTAAGAGTGAAAACACTACAGCCAACTCCAATAGTAGGTATCTTTCTAAAAGCTCTGGTAAGATGTCTAATGACACTAACACAAGTACGCCGGAAAGGTTCGTGCCGAAAAGGGTCGAATACGGTATGCTGCCAAGAGGAGTACGGTACGGCAGCAAAAAAAGAAAAAAAGGATGTTTCAGTTGAAGTTCGGGACGCAGCGTCGGAACCATCAGCCAGCAACGATTCCTTCCACGATTCCTGTACACTTCCAGAAGCACTTGGTCAGCGACTCTTTGTTGTGGTGCGGGACGTGTGTGATCGGCTGCGGTTCCTGTCGGGCATCGTCGTTTCGAGACCAAACGACAAAAAATTCAGGTTGTCTTTACAAGGGAACTTCCTGCATGGCAAGAAACTTTATCCTGTACCGTCTTTGTCAGCGCAGTAATTCTCTGGCCAATGCAAGAATAACGCCGTCGTCGTGGAGCACTGTTGCCACCTGTTCTCGACATTCTACAAAGTCTACCGCGTTTGAATAAAATCGCAGAGAAATTCGTCTATCCGAGGATCCCTGACATAGGTGTCAGACGACAGAGGAGCGGGACACAGTTAGCAATGTCCCATTTGTGCCACGGACGTCTGCATAAACGGGACTGGAACACTATTGGCCACGAGATCAAGAAGCGTCGCCACCTGACGGGCAATAGGTGAACCACGGATTGTGAAGATTGTGCGGTGCGTCGTCTGCATGTACATGCGCTCGTACGGCGCGCATATATTAAGAAAAAAATATTCCGTAGTTGTAGCGCAGTCCCAAATGTTGCTCAAAATTTTTTTAGCGACTTACATTAGCATTTATCCTTGCGCTGTCGTCTCTGTCTATAGTGTAGCAGTGTAGTAGAATCAGCGACTGTCCATGTGGAGCGCGAGATGTTTGTCCGTAGCACGCTCCCCTCGCCACAGTCATGCCAATCTTATGTTCACGTTTTGTTGGGAGTAAGCCACAGAAAACATTTTTGCCTCGTTTTAAACACATAAAGCGGCCTCAGCGATACGTGAATGCCCCCGTTTTAGCGACTTGTGGCAACGTGTTGATTGCTCCGCAATCTCTATGATGCCACACAAGAATGAGGTGGCGTAAACATCGCTGTGTATTTAAAAAAAATGATGCATTTAGACCGTAATTCGACGTCTCTCCCTTGTGGTTATGCAACTGCCTGATGATGATGATCGTTGCGTGGCAAGATACGGCCCAAAGCGTGTAACTTTGTTCAAGAGTGTACTATCGACAGTTCGCAGGCTCTTGCGCTTCGGTGTGTGAATTTTTTAATGTCTTCGTTATTTTATAGCCGCAGTGTCGATATTGTTTTCATGTCAAAACTTGGCTTAACAACGCTTGGCGGCGCCTTGGGTAACTTGTGCTTGGTGTGTGAATTTTCATACACAGTTTAGGGAAAATAATTTTCTTGAAAAACAGTTCACCCTCTCTCCTTTTGTTTGTTTTCTTTTTGCTGGCATTAGGTGTCATTACTGATGCTCTGCTGGCTTGTGTAAGCACAGAAACTGCAAAACGTGCTTTTTTTTCATGTTCTACTAAATGCCAAGCACCTTTCCGAAAACTGTCGTGCTTAAGGAATTTCGTTACATCCCCTCGTTATGTAGTTCTGATTCACGCGTTCAGCAATGCATTGGTGCCGGAGAAAAACGGTGATAAATTTCTTGCCAACTATTCTTTTTTTTTAAAAGAAGATAAATGTGCTTTTAAATGCGGCTAACTAGAAAGCAGGGCATTCAAAAGCGTGACCGCGCAAACGTGAGGCGCATGTGTTCGTATAAATTAATGCAGCAAACATCTGTCCACAGCGCAGCAGACGACAGTATGCAGCGCAGCAGACGACAGTGGAAGTCGTGCTCACCTCATACTTTTCGCCGACCTTTCTTGTAATGGGCCGCGCTGTTGTTAAATTTCCTGTCAGGTAGTTCAGGTGGAAGTTGGTCGAGTCCTTGACGTCGAGGAGACTGTAGGCGACGGGCTTTCCAGGCGAAGACTCGTCCAGGGCCCGCACCGTGGTCACGTGGACACCCGCGGGTGCGTTCTCGTGCACCCGAGGGTCGTGGAACGGAGACCAGAACACCAGCACGCCTGCACCAGAAAAGAAAAAAAGGTAGAAGATTAACAAAACAAAATCAAAATGAAACAACGCTGGGCAGAAACCGTCGACAATGACTGTCGCAGTAGGCGAAAGGCCGAAAGCTTCTACAGAAAATGAAAGCTTCGCATCCGTGAAAAAGCTTTCAGCGCGTGGTGGACATTGTGTGCTTCAACAGCAATACAAAGTCTCCCGACTCTGGTGAGCGTACGCAACTAAGGGGAAATTTCATACAGCTACTATTAAAAGCGCTGATTAGATTACGCGGTAACTTCATGTGCTAATGCGAACTATGAAAATACCATTGTAATAGAGAGTTTAATATGAAAAAGAGAACTACACATGGAGATCAACGAAAAGTAAAAAAAAATTGAAGTAGTTAAGCTTAAAATTGGCTTTCTGGAATGGCGAGTCTGCAACTCTCAACTGTCGATTTTGATTTATGACTGTCCTCAGTGAAGCGCAGGCCAGACGTATCCTTGTTAAATTAAATTCCTTTATAGATGTTCTCGAAGACAAGTTGAATCTCTGTAGTTTTATGTGGACACGAAAAATTTAATCAAAGGGTGCACAGTTTAACTTCGTTATTCAGGACAAGGACATATTTTTGCAGATATAAGACGTATTCAGACCCACTGAAACGTCTTGTGCCAGAATGAAAAAAGAAGAGGGAAGGTATAAAAGCCAGAACATTCGCTCGGGCCAGGCTTACGAAACGAGTTGAGCTCCAGCAACAAGTAGGACCAGAAGGCGCCGAAAAAGGATGCGAGAATGGAATACTGACGTACACTGTAGGAGAAAAGCATACTATGCGAGGCAATACCAGGAGTCACCCGCAATACTACTCATAGCTACATGCGGAGGACATCAAAGCGAGTAGAGATTGAGGATTTTCAAAAAGCTCATGGAAGCTTGAAAAGAGGCGAAGTAGCATGTGACCCATATAGAAAATAAGCAGCCACAACAGAATGGGACAACTCATACAACTAAACTGTAGTATTCCTCTTCACCCAGCGATAAAGGAAGGACAGATTGCGCGAAGAAACGTCTAAACTTACAGGAAGCCGGACAAATTGGTCGTGAAGCGCGCCGCGTATGAGAAGTAGACAGCAGACGACCAACGATACGACAAACCAGGCAGCAGCACCTTAGAAATACTAAACAGACGGCACCGTGCTAACTATACCCAGACGACAGAGAACCTAACCATTCAAACGGCGTAACAAGGCAAGATAGCAGACGATGAAAGAGATGACAAACCAGACGACAGAAGACAATTTCATGGAGGTAAAATCAGACGAGAGAAAAAATAATAACCCTAGAAACAGTATAGACTAACCTAGGAAGACACAGAAGCTAAGACGAGGCACGTTATTTGTAACAGCTGGGGTTCGATCAGCCGCTCGCTTTGAAGTCTTGTACCTGTAGTTGTAGCATGCGTGTCTGCTGCCGCGAAGGCTGACGAATGCTGCGGGTAAAAAGGGTTGAAAATAAATAAAGTGTCCTGTGTGTCGAGGGAACGAAGACTTTCTGTTATTCCCTTTTTTTTTATGTCGTCCTACTCGCCCAAAAGGCAAGGAGCTTTCCTGCGATGTTGGCATCGGTGCAAGCAAAACCATTTTGTCGTGTCTAGCCGGTGGTGTCCGCGAAATACGGTATGCAATCTACGGGCGCGCCGCTAGGAACGTATTGGGTTGTCTAGTCTAGTTACCTCGACCTCCTCGTTGTGTCAGCAGTGTCACTGGCGATACAGTAAGAGGTGCACAAAATGGCCCTAGCGTTGTCCTTTTGTAGGTGTGAGGACATTGTTGTACAGTGAGAGAGGGATGATATGAAGTTGCGTGCGTTTTAGAGCACAACTCCTCGGCACCCGTTCCTGCTACAAGCGTCAGCGTTGTACCTCGTAACCGAACGAACGAGCACAGCGAAGGATTAGAGCGAACGCGGAGCTCAGTAAGATATGAAAGACGGCGATAGACCGCGGTGGTTGGAGAAGTATGGAAGAGGCCTCTGCCCTGCAGTGGGCGTAACCAGGCTGCTGCTGCTGATGATGATAGCGAAGAGAGCGCGAGGAGGAAAGCGGAGAAGGGGGGTCCAGCGTAGCCATGAAACGGAAATCGGAGGAGCAGATTATGGCAAAAGCGTGAGAAAAAAAAGCGTAGTGCTGCGCAAGACGGACTCGGCGGTGACAATGGCTAGCAGATGGCACTAGTGTAGCGTGCGTCGTCTGTTCGTCAAAGCGCTGCATGAGTGGAGGTCTGTATGCGGCGTCTGCTGTGAATTGCGAGCACGCGTCACTCACGCACTGCCTCTCGCGATCTCCCGATTAGCGAGGCAGTCGCGCCACACTTTGCTCCATTTGGAACGCGCCGCACGCGACAGAATTTCCACGCCAGCCAATATATCGCGAAATGAAAACACGAATAGAGCTGCGCTCAAATTTCGCAACAAGGAGTATCATAATCGCCGGTGCATTTTTTTTCTCTATAACCATTAAAAAAACTCAGCTTAACGCTCCTTTGTTTTAGTTCAAATATAATAAGAACATTGAATTTTTTGGTCCAGATTATTGGACATAATTTTTAGCGCTGTTGTTATTCTCCTTCGTGAATTAGACATGCGAATTCCCCTTCGTCTGCATACACTTGCACTGAGAGACGTCCAAAACCTGCCGCCTATGGTGTTACCGGTTTTATATGCAAATGTGTGTGCATGAGAGAGCTGCACCGTGGATGATGCTCGCTAGTCCTCTCTTGGGCAAACATTGCATAGCCAAGGTAAGCTGGCTCAAAACAACAAATATACTTACAAGATGCAGCAACGTAAAATAAATTGTAAACAAAGCTAAGAACGTGCTTTTGCATTGTTCACATACACTTCAAATTTGCATGTGGCACGTTACAATGTATATAACTAGCACATCAAGTATAATGTCAGTTAAGATTATAGAGCAGTTACTTGCACTTTCATTTCAAGGAGGCATAGTCTATCCATACAAGACATACTGGGTGTCCCACGTAACTTGTGCCAAAGTTCAAAATAAATTACGCAAGGGCCACGTGGCTGCACACAACCAAGGTAGTGCTGCTTGCCGTCGCTAGGAGCAAGTGAGACAATTTTTTTTTGCCATTTCGCCTAATTACATAAATATCCATGATTAATTATTGAACATCTGAAATATGTAACTCAGAGCAAAAGTCTCAAGGAGAGAAGTGCCCATCCTGAAGGATTCGCGATCCAGTTTTATGCTGCTCAATGCACGCCACATAAGAAACGTTTTTTTTCCCCAAGCCTGAGGTAAAGAAAGCAAAATGTAACAAATCAGTGCCACGTGATTAGTCACGTGACACGTTTTCAATCGTGCGCCCATGTAATTGCTATCGCAATAAATATTGCGCATATAAGTTGTCTATTCCAATGGCATCTACGTGGGGTAACTTCTATATGGTAATCATCGATCGTTATATTTTAAAGCGAATTTAGGGCTAAAACACAGGTTGTGTTCCATATTCATTTGATACCAACCACGCCGTCGCTCACCGTCCTCTTCACCACAGCACAAACTGCCAAGGAGGTCTTAAAGAATAATTCAACATATTGTTTAAACCTCTTTGGGGACCGCTCTGTACGGCTTGGCTCTAATAGTGCCGATGCTAATCACTCAGCCAGAACCACAAAGATTAACATCGATACGTTCTACATAACGAGTCGCAGCTTTAGCAGCAGCATGGCTGACGACATCGAACAGGGCTTGCATGCTCCGTCTAACCAGTTGAGCCCAGTTTGAAAGCGTACTTCATCATTGTATAAAGCAGGCATATCGCGGAAACAATAAGAATATAACACTTCGACGATGGCGGAGGACCTTTATTTAAAAGCTTTCCTGAGAAGCAACCAAAATTATTGCCTGCGAGATTCGTCAAAAAAGAAATAGAAAAGTCGACTGGCGACTTCTGGAAGGGAGGACGGCAAGGCAAAATCGCTGGCGATGGGCGACAGTGTAAAGGAAGGAAGAAATGTACAAATGATTCCACTTAGGCAAAGTCCTGCCAGTGCAGTATTAAATGGCTCTAGTTCAATTCATGGTTTAGGCTACAGCCTAGTGAGAGAGAGAGAGAGAGAGAAAGGCAAAGACAGGGAGGTTAACCAGATATTATCTCCGGTTGGCAACCCTGTACTGTGGGAGGGGCAAGGGGATGTGATAGGTGAGAGAGAGAACGATAAAAAAAATTGCTAAACACAGCCTAGTGGCTTGTCCGTCGTGCCCTACAGGCTGAAGAATTTCCTTCCCTGCATGCAATTGTTCGGCTAACGGATTTGTCTAATATTCCAGCTTGCGGCTTCAGACGTTCTTAGGACATTATTTATTACCATTTACTTCTTTCAAGATTTTTCAAACATTCATATATAGGATTATTTCTAAACGAGCGAATGCAATAGGTGTCTGTTCTCATGAATATACATCTCGAATTACTGCATCTATAACGCAATACCTTGGTTCGAAATTGTCAATTTCGCGAAGTCAAAAAGCCGTTCGCAGCCTGCATCAAAGCACGAAGCTCAGACAAATAGATCTAGTACCTATCGTTCACACGCTAGCTGAACCGCTCTTAATTTCGTTCCACATTAGTTCCGCTAAGTAGGTGAAACGTATGTTCAAAAACGTTACACTTAACAGGTGTAAGCTAGGTGAACAAATCTCACTAACCTTCGTCTCTATCTACTAGTTACGACTCGTATCTGTCATCATCATCATCATCATCAGCCTGGTTACGCCCACTGCAGGGCAAAGGCCTCTCCCATACTTCTCCAACAACCCCGGTCATGTACTAATTGTGGCCATGCCGTCCCTGCAAACTTCTTAATCTCATCCGCCCACCTGACTTTCTGCCGCCCCCTGCTACGCTTCCCTTCCCTTGGGATCCAGTCCGTAACCCTTAATGACCATCGGTTATCTTTCCTCCTCATTACATGTCCTGCCCATGCCCATTTCTTTTTCTTGATTTCAACTAAGATGTCATTAACTCGCGTTTGTTCCCTCACCCAATCTGCTCTTTTCTTATCCCTTAACGTTACACCTATCATTCTTCTTTCCATAGCTCGTTGTGTCGTCCTCAATTTGAGTAGAACCCTTTTCGTAAGCCTCCAGGTTTCTGCCCCATAGGTGAGTACTGGTAAGACACAGCTATTATATACTTTTCTCTTGAGGGATAACGGCAACCTGCTGTTCATGATTTGGGAATGCCTGCCAAACGCACTCCAGCCCATTCTTATTCTTCTGATTATTTCCGTCTCATGATCCGGATCCGCCGTCACTACCTGCCCTAAGTAGATGTATTCCCTTACGACTTCCAGTGCATCGCTGCCTATTGTAAATTGCTGTTCTCTCCCGAGACTGTTAAGCATTACTTTAGTTTTCTGCATATCACTCTTAATAACGTTCCACATAAGTTGCCCTTATTGGAACACCTTCCTCGTAAGTCGATGAGAGTAGCTATTTGTGCTTGTTCCTATGGAATCCCCTACTTTGTTGTAGCACCGGTAGAACGACAGGGACACTGAAAGGCACATTAGGCAGGACAACAGCGCCGTGTGTTTCTCCAATGCACCTTTCTGTATCCCTGCCGTTCCGGCTGCGCCCCAACAAAGCAAAAGTTCTTACTCTGGTTTAACTTAGGTGCGACAAACCACGCGAGACATATTTGCATATAATGTTCCACTTGCTAGAACTTAAGTAGAACGAGATAAAGGGTGTATTTGTAGGTTCCGTAGAGGATGAAGCCAGGGGTTCCCTCGAGTAATTTTTTATAGTAAGCGCTATCTGTGCGGTGATCGGCAACCAGCAGGTCGCCCTTGCCGGTGCGAACATATATATATATATACAGTGTTTCTGTATGCATCCACCGCTCCCTAGGGGAGCCGTATAAGGGGTGACTATATAAGTTGCCCCTTGTTTGCCAATCTCGATCGATAGAGCATTCTCTGTGAATCGTCGATTTGAACGCATCCTAGCCGTATTCGAACGGCGCGCAGAGAACCTCTTCGAGCAAGACAGGTCGTAATTTGGGGCATTCAATTCGCTAATTAAACCATCATCAGAGTACGCCTCTGACTTATGGCATCAACATCAAGCTTACCTTACTGACATGCTGGAATCAATTCAAAGTAAAGCCGCTAGATTCATATCCTCCTCATATTCTCGTTATTACAGTGTGTCATCCATAAAAAGAGCCCTTGGCATTTTACCTCTCGTAACAGACAGAAAATATTCACTATTATCCCTTTTTCACAGTGTTTATTACCGTTACAGTGCCTATTCACGCAAATTAATTCATCCAGCAGCCCACATCTCCGCCCGTATTGACCACGAACTCATGGTATACCCACCCTTCGCACGGACTAAAAAATATTTACACTCACCTTTAGTCTTATCAATAAATGAGTGGAACGCCCTTCCCTAATTCATTGCCAAGATTAAGGAAGTATTTTCTTTCCGACAGGCTTTGCTAAATTACCCTAATGAGCAAACCTGCCGTACCAGCTGATCTTTTCTAAACTGCCCTGTTATCCTGCTTGAGCACCCTACTACCTTTGATCACTGTCAAGTATTTGTTGTATTATTCTAAATAGTGTTATAGCTCGATCTTGTGTCAATCATTTCATCATGCTACTACTAGATTTACTGTATCTCCGTAATGCTGAAAACAGTTCGGTACTTTATTTTGTGTTTTGATCTTCACGCTTATAACCCCCCTTGGAAGTTTCTTGTTGTTGTTATCCCCCCCTCCCTATGTAATGGGCGATCCTGGGTCCTTAGGGTAAATAAATGAAATGAAATTGACCACTGCATCTAAGCAATCCCGTCCACCGCACGTATGCAGAAAACATTGTTTCGGCAGCTGGACCACCCTTCCCAAACTTTAAGCTTGAAAGTGTACAGTTGCTCTAATAATAGCTTCAACCTGCCTGTCAGTAGAAATACTTGTGGACCAAGAAATAAACGGTGAAATTTGACGGAGCCTTCCTCTGGAATGCTATTTCGGATGTGGTTACAGCTAATACATCCTTACTGGCGCTAATGAGCTTCCTAATGAATACGTGTGTACATACTGATCAGTACGGTTTAGTGCCTGTGCATGCACTACTTTTCTTACCTTTTTCCTTTTCGGCGCATATGTTCTCCTATTACTGCGAAAGAAAGTGCATTTTGTTGTATGTAACTGACGCTATAGTCGCGTTGGCTGTAGGGTCCAGAAATGATTTTTGAG